>NC_057800.1:27214732-27495474 GCF_018294505.1 Triticum aestivum | reverse complement strand
GAGAGAGAGAGCAGAGAGAGAGAGAGAGCAGAGAGCAGAGAGAGAGAGAGAGAGAGAGAGCAGAGAGAGAGAGAGAGAGAATTTTTTAACTAGTTAATTAACAAAAAAAAGGTAAAATTTGATAATTAACAAAAACGGTAAATAACTTAGTTTAACAAAAACGGTAAATAACTTAAAACTTGATAATTAACAAAAAAACCCGTAAAATTTGATAATTAACAAAAAAAACGTATATACGGAGAGGGGCGGCGAGGGGGAAGGCGATGCGCGCGGTGTTTTTTTAGGGATCGAGAGGGGACGGCGAGGGTTATAAATGTGTTGTCCTCGCCTCCCCTCTCCGTGACGCCGTCGTCTGCCGCCCCGTCTCGCGCTCTACCGCGACACCCTCTCCCACCCCTTCCTCGCCCCCTCCTTTTGCCACCGCCCTTTCGCCACCGCCACCGCCACCGCCCCCCTTCTTCACTTAATTAATTTGTTTTTACTACATGTTTTCAGGACTGACATAATGGCGGACAATAGAGCTGACCCGATTATGGACAACTATGATCCGGACGGTGAAGCACATATGTTCGGCATCATAAACGGCGATATTCTATATGTGCCGACCGGAGAACAAGAAGATGATATCTCTTCTTATCTGAACCTTGACGGTGAAGATGAAGGGCGCCGTCAGCAAGATGATGCCGAACAAACGTCGATAAACGACGATCTTCAAATGGAAGTAGCAACCACCTCCGGCGCCGAGGTATATATATACATTGAGCCTCTGGTGATACAAACTAACTGATTTGAATAAATATGTGTGTACTAACGCGCGCGACTCTTTCTTATTTTAGCCCTCGGCCGGATCGTCGAAACAATCGAGTACGTCGTCAAAGCGTGGCGCAACCAAGACGATGAAACAAGGAGAAACATGCACCATCGAGGTTGTCGACAGTGCAACCGGCAGGCCGCTGGAGCCCCGCAAGAACGCCACCAAGTTTGTCAGCCAATGCGGAGCCATTGTTAGAGACAACGTCTCGATCACCGTCCAGGAGTGGAATGAGCCAAAGAAGGCACGAATTGATGGTTTCACTTTTGTCGATAAGAGAACAAAAAAAGATTGCTTCAAGAAAATGGATGTGATGAAGAAAACCATGAGTGTACTAGTAGCCGAAAGAGATGCAGCTCGGGTGCAGCATGAAGATCATCCAGCGGATCTCGGAAGCCAGCAGCGGAGAAGCAGCGTGGCTTCCACGGAGGCCCCACCGGCTGGTGCAGATGCACCGACGATCGAAATTACTGCACCGGAGCCTCTGGTGGTCGAAATTACTGCACCGGAGCCTCTGGTGGTCGAAATTACTTCACCGGAGCCTCCTCGCTACCCCGTGGACGATATAAAGGAGATGAAAGAATGTCATCTGTATTATCCTATCGGGAACATGTCCATGAAGGTAGCCATCGGCAGTGCTTTACCATGTTTACCTGGAGCACTCCACCACAACAACCCCATTCAAGATGGCTATGCTCGTGTCACGGTGGAGGACATAGTCCAAGGGTTTGAGGACCTGGAGATTGACATTGCTACACCTGAAGGGGATAAAAGACTTGGAGATGTCAAGCGCCATTTCATTCTATGGCAAAAGAAGTTTATCAAGTTTCCAGGCGAGGCGCCAAGGACAACAAGTCCACCCCCCTACGGTGGTGGTGGTGGCGGTGGCGGTGGTGGTGGTGGTGGTGTTGGTGGCGGTTCACCTACACCTCCGTCACGTCAGCCGACGCCGCCCCCCAGTCCACAACGTCCGGCGGGTGATCAGCCGCCGCCCCCCAGTCCTCGTCCGGCGGGTGATCAGACGCCGCCCCCCAATCCACCTCCGGCAAAGAAGCAGAAGCAGTCCTGGATTATTAACCCGGACCCTTATGTACCTAAGACCACAAAGGTACCGGAGCCATCACTGAAGCCTCTCCCCACAAGGCCTTGGGAACGTAGTGCCGAGGAAGTCGACGCGGCCGCGGCTGCTGATTTGGAGAAATGGAAGGCGGACTGCAAGAAGAAAAGAGAGCCCGAGCCCAAGCCAGTATTTTCTGATGAGCAAAAGAAGTGGGCTAAGTCATTTTTGAGCACACCGTCCCAAGCCGCGAAGAATCTGCCTAACGACTATGCACGTGAACTTCGCAGGCAGACACTCATGTTCAAGGAGAACAAAGAGCGGGAGAAGGCCGAAAGTAAAAAAAGCGGGAAACAAGTTGCCCAGCTCGGGGAACAAAGTAAACAATCGATTGCCCCGCTTATAGTGGAAGCCTTCTGTCCGGATGCCCCCGAGATCATACAAGCTGCGGCAGCACAGGGATTGACTGTAACGAGTGCCAGAGAACAAGCGGCCAACTTAGGTATTACTCTTCGTGAACTGTTAGGCCTTGATGAGGCGCCAGTGAAGGAGGTAGTAATTACATATGTCAAGAATGGGCCTCTCGTCGAGCCTGCGCAGGAAAAGGATCTACCTCCACAAATGAAAGGTCTGCTGAAATGGTACAAGGGTTACATAAAAAATAAAAACGCCAAAGAATATATCTATGCGGAAGTTAGACATGAGCATCACTTCAAACATTACTATGTACAAATTGAACTGAGTGAATTGTTCCAGCTTTTCAATCTGCGCGAGCTCGATAAATCTATCATCAGTTGCTACGTTCTGTAAGTGATTTATTAATTTCTACCCCATCTCGTTCATATTGCCTGCACTATATATATGTCCTAACTATATTGTTGTGTCCGCTATTATACATGCAGAATGAAGATTAAGGAATGCAGAGTAAGGAACATCCATGATGTTGGGTTCATTGACCCACACATCGTTAATGGACATGTGTTGGAGCGTCACCCCGCCGACGTGGAGGCAGACCTGTGGCAGTTTCTTACAAAGCAGGAACTCAAAAGTGATATTCTATTTCCTTACCATTTTGAGTGAGTGTTTCTGTCTTGAGCACATTCTCTTTTGTTTACTCCATGCATGGTATGTGGCCGGCTAATCGATGAGTTATGCATGACGTACTGTGCATGTATCGTGTCCGCAGGTTCCACTGGATTCTGGTAGTAATTAAAGTTAACACCTCAGAATGTCTCGTCCACGACTCTGTGAATATGGATCCAAAGCTTTGGGGCGGCATGAGAAGAATGCTGCAGAAGTAATTATTTTCATTCATTTGCGCTCTATATCGATCGGCCTATTTCGTTCATTTCCTAATATCAAGTAACTAATTAATAACTCTCTTGTTCATTTAATTTTCTTTGCCTCGTAGGGTTTGGAGACGGTTCGTAGATACAAAGGTCGGTGAATTCAAAAAAGAGCTAGAATTCAAAATGTTAAAGGCTAAGAATGCTGGGGATATTCAGCCACCGGAGACCAATCTATGTGGATACTATGTCTGTGAGATGATCCGGAGATACACCTCTGAGCGGGTTCCGAGTGATACCAATGCTAAGAGGAATAACCTCCGGTGGATGCTTAGTCCAGAAGCTCGCTTCCGACCACTTCAATAGGAACTAGCTGGATGGTTCAGCAGGGAAGTCCTCCATCCTAAAGGAGAACACTATTACGAGGACGTAGAACTTTATATGCATTAAATCATGTATGGAAACTTGTTCAAAATTGTATAGGGTCATCCGATGATATTGAATATATATTGTATATTCCTCTTGAATTCTTTTTGGTTCTAATTTCAAATTTATTTGAAATTGTACATTCATATGCATGTATGTAGTACCGTAGAATATATGAAACTCCTTCAAAATTAAAATAAAGCACAAAAGAAATAAAACAATACAAATTAAACAGAAAACAGGTTTAGGGGGGGGGGCTAAAACCCTAAACCTGTGGCGGCCTTTAGTCGCGGTTGGCCAGAAGAACCGCGACTAAAGGTCCTCCGCCCCGACGGCCGCCTGGCGCCCACGTGGACGGGCCGTTAGTCGCGGTTCTTAAGCAGCCGCGACTAAAGGTGGGGGGCTTTAGTCGCGCTTATTTGGTCGCGGTTGCGCAACCGCGACTAATGGCAGTTGCGAACCGCGACCAAAGGCCTTTTTTCCACCAGTGAGAGTAGTACGTAGTACTCCACTAAGATCGGAAATCTGTCCTTTCTAGCATCGTAGAGCCAAACTAACTTGAGAAAATTTCTTATTTGACACTATTTTAAAATCTGCTTCCTTATTTGATATTTGAATTTTTTTTTCTATTTGACACAAGTTCTAAATTTTATTCCCTATATGACATTTTCGTTCATTTTGAGCCTAAATAACACCTGAAAAGACTCTTTTGTCCCTCATGTGGTATGTGTGTGGGGCAATAGCGCACACACGCAGCACCGGTGCGAGGGCAGGAACACACACGCAGCAAGACATACACATGCACCAACACATACGCAACAACACGCACGCGCACGTGCACGCGCACACACACGCACACACACACGCAGCAACACACATGCACGCGCACACACACGTACGCAGCACACACACATACACACACGCAGCAGCATCAGCACACACGCAGGCATCACATAGGCACGCAACAACACACACACACACAACAACACGCACGTGCACACACACACACGCACACACACGCAGCAACACACCTGCACGCGCACACACACGCACGCAACACACACACATACACACACACGCAGCAGCAGCACACACGCAGGCAGCACATAGGCACGCAACAACACACACGCACGTACACACGCAGTAGCAAACACACACGCAACGGCACACATGCACACACACATGCAGCAGCAGCACACATGTGCGCGTGCACCCACACACGCAACAGCACACACGCGCGCACACACATACCGCATGGGGGCAAAATTGTCTTTCCAGGTGTCATTTAGGCTCAAAATGGACGAAAGTGTCGTATAGGGAATAAAATTTAGGACTAGTGTCAAATAGGGAAGAATTTTTTTTCCAATGCAAATAAGAAACCAAATTTTAAGACAATGTTAAATAAGGAATTTTCTCAACTAACTTAGCTAGTAGCACAACGGCAGCTTTGACCTGCATGCCAGTTAGACGGTCGAGCTGGCTAAACATCTGACCTGTTCCACGTTTACCACGAGGACGAGCACGCACGCTGGCCGCTGGGCGTACACATCAACTGCGTGTCATCGGCCTGCCCAGGATAACGACCAAACACGTACGCATCTGCTCTCACTACTCACAAAATTTATCATATTAAACCCATTTAAATTACATGGCTAATTTGTCAAAATCATGTGGCGAAGCAAGAGGCACATGCCTCTAAGATTACGTCAGTCATGCTAGATTCTTGAAGCAAAAATGCCACGTCTGAACAAGTTCATGTCTTATTGCCAAAACAAAAGTGAAAAAGACGAATGGTCACCAAAACAGCATGGCGATTTCTCACGAATTAAGGGTTGCTTCTAATGGGTCGATAATAAGGTTCGAACAAGCGCAAGTTGCCACGTACGTACCATATTTGTTAGAAAAGAAATTGTTATATATTGGCAGAGACCATGCATGCATGACTATTTTGCTCTATCAGAAAAGGATAGTAAATATCTCAAATATTCCAAAGGAAGGACATTTTCAATTTTCTCTAACTTGGAAATCATTAAACAAGTAAAAACACATGCATCTTGTACAATTTATTATGAGCATGTGCCCAATTTCATTTAACTCCTCTACTTATAAGTACTAAAAATACTCCCCCTGTTCCTTTATGTAAGGTATAGTTTTTAGGCTCAGTGACCAAGGCAACAAATTATTGATAATTGAGGACGAAATTACGCTTGGCAAGTTTGTTGGTTAGTGGCAAGTAAATCAGTTAAGCTATGCGATGAAGAGATACTGACAATCAGGGCAGAGATACGTCCCTTCTTTTTCTAGAAAAAGAGATACATGCAATCAGAAGAGAGATCCTTTCCTTTATTTTGGAGGGCTAAAAAGGGATTATGAGAAATTAGAAGAAATTAATGCACCTTACATTGTGGAATCTTATAAAAAACATATACTCCCTCCTTCCATCTATATAGGGCCTAATGCGTTTTTCGAGGCTAACTTTGACCAAATGTTAGAGCAATAATATATGACATGCAACTTACGCAAAGCACATCATCAAATTCGTATGTGAAAGGAGCTTTCAATGATATAATTTTCACATTATGCATGTCATGTAGTATTAATTTTATCAATAGTCAAAGGCGGTCTTGAAAAACGCATTAGGCCCAATATAGATGGAATGAGGGAGTGCACCTTTTTTTTGAGACGTAACATATACATCTTATATAAAGGAACGGAGGGAATAACATTCATTTGAGGAACAATAATATGGATCGGAGGGAGTAGCATTTTTTCGTCCACATTATCCTTCATTCAACCTTAGGTACTTCTCCTCCTTTTCTTCATGTTGATTTTTTTGCTCATATATCTGGTTTTTTCAACAATTATTTTTTTTCTAAAAATTGACTTAATTGCCACACAGTCTATTGACTTATCATGTTTTCCTTTGGTAAGCCAATAAGTGCTTACCAAATAAAATCCTAAAACTTATTTTTGGCAGGTAAATCACATGCAGAAATTTATTTGTAAGCACTTATTTACATAATCATATTAATATGGGAAGGTAAATAATGGGCTAGCATATTAGAATTTTTATAGCCCATTGCAATTCATTGATGATTATCTATTTAACTATCACAATTTTGGAAACGTAGCCATTGTTTAAACTTGATAGATGATGGGGGCTGAGTAGAGGTTGGTGCGAGCTGTAGTTGTTTTTTTTTTCTTCCGGAAAAACTTTCAATCTATTCATCATTTGTCATGACAGTACAAAAAATATCATAAGCAACAAAAATTATATCCAGATCCATAGAATACCTGACAACGACTATAAGCACTGGAGCAACACGAACACAAACTTAAAGTTCATCTAAACCAAATAGAGCCCAAAGTTGACATGGCTTTCTGGCATTTTAAATTAGTGTGATTTGTCATTGTGGGATGAAGACTGAAGAGATTAGAGCAATCCGTAGCATATCCTGTACTGGAGTGCTGGATATGCGTCAATGACCAATGCTGACCAGCTAGAGTATATTTCAAAAAGAAAAAGAAAAACTTACTTTTGGGTGTACGTAGCAACACCACAATTGGTCCCTTTGACCTGTGGTGTCTGCACGCGGCGGCTAGACGGTGTTGCACTGCACACAGACGTCGTTAATGACGTGGGCGCAAGTTTCCTCCTCCTGGCGCGCATGGTAATACGCTCCAGTTTTGGCACTAAATCAATTTTTACTCAGAGCCAGGATGATTTCGTGATAAGATTGCTGCATCAGCTACCGCCCCCGATTGCCTTCTATAAATACGTCGATCCAGATACATCTTCCCCACACAAATCCAAGAAAACCAACAAGATCACCGACCGACCATTGATCTCCAACCTTCTGGTTGAGAATTCCGAGGCAAGAGGTAGCTAGCCATGTGTCCCTCCCCTGATCTGTCCTCCCGGATCCTCCCCCGCGTGCTCATCGTCTCCCGCCGCACCGTCCGCAAGAACAAGTTCGTCGACTTCGTCGGTGAGTTTCTTGTTTCATCACTTTATCCATGCCGGAAAGGTGTTGGCTTCGTTGGAAGAATGCTGCAATTTCTGACGTTTCCATTGATGGATGCAGGGGAGTACCACCTGGACCTGGTTGTGGGCTACGGCGCGGTGCCGGTCATCGTGCCGCGGGTCGCCGGCCTGCACGCCATGCTCGACTCCTTCGAGCCCATCCACGGCGTGCTACTCTGCGAGGGCGAGGACATCGACCCCTCCCTCTACGACGCCGGCGGCGACGACGGCGACGGCGACGCGCTCTCCCAGGAGCAGCTCGAGGCCGTGCGGCGCCTCCACCCGAGCGACGCTGCCCTGGACCACGAGAAGGACTCCATCGAGCTCCTCCTCGCGCGCCGCTGCCTCGAGCGCAACGTCCCGTTCCTCGGCATCTGCCGCGGCTCGCAGGTGCTCAACGTCGCCTGCGGCGGCTCGCTCTACCAGGACGTCGAGCACGAGCTCCACCCCGCGGCCGACGATGCCGTCTGCCACATGGACTACGCCAACTACGACGGGCATCGGCACCCTGTGCGCGTGCTGCCCGGCACGCCGCTGTACGACTGGTTCGCGGAGTCGCTGCTCGACGGCGACCAGCTGATGGTGAACAGCTACCACCACCAGGGCGTGCGGCGGCTTGCCGAGCGGTTCGTGCCGATGGCGCATGCGCCCGACGGCCTGATCGAAGGGTTCTACGACCCTGAGGTGTACAACCCCGGCGAGGGCAAGTTCATCATGGGGCTCCAGTTCCACCCGGAGCGCATGCGCAAGGAGGGCTCCGACGAGTTCGACTTCCCCGGCTGCGCCAAGGCCTACCAGGAGTTCGTCCGCGCGGTGGTGGCATACCAGGGGAAGCTTGCCGCCACGCACGTGCACGTCCGGAGCGCGGTCACCACGTCGCCCAAACTGAACCAGGAAGTGGAGAAGCAGCGCAAAGTAATTGGGCGGAGCGTCTCGCTCGCCAAGAACATGTACGTGTTCGGCAACAACACCGTAGCGCAGCTTCCGGCGGAGCACCGGAACGGGGACCTTGACGCCGGCGAGGAGCTCCTGGCGTCCAACACGGCGCTGAGTGTGCAGCAGGAGAAGCGGCTGAAGCAGATGGGCGCGACGGTGCGGAACGCGTCGGGGTACATGAACAGGCTCAAGGTGAGCGACGAGCGGGAGGCGGCGGCGCGGGCCCTCATGGCGAAGATGTCGGTAGCCCAGCTCGCCAGCCTCGCCGCCTTCTACCGCGCCATGGGCAACGTCTGCTCCGAGGTGCTCGACGCCAAGCTCCAACCGCCGTCTCCAACCCTGCACGAGTGACCTGTGAACCTGGCCGGAAATGCTTGCTTGGTTCATAAGAAATCCAAGTGGTGCATGGCATCCTGAATTAATTAGACCGTGATGTTGATGCATGTAACTCGACAAGTGTTAGTTGACTTTGTTTCTGTGTCCGTACATGGCATCTAGCGCTGACTTTGATGAGCTGAAATGAAAGACGAAGAGAGTAAGTAGTGTAGATCGTTCGTAATTGAGGTGTCATTCTGATCCAGTGGTCATCCCCTCGTATGTACTCCTATCTAACTTGTGTACCACAGTTTCTTCATCGAATTAGCTTCATGAAGCGAAAAAATATGAAGCTACTTTTCGACTGTGCAGGAGGGGTGGATACAATATGTTTCTTCTGATGTTCTCTGTGCTACCTTGACAATTGATAAATATATCGAATGTTCTCTTTAAAAGAAAAATAGCAAATGTGTTGACTTCATCAGTTGGACGGCTAGCATTTTTTAGCAAGTTCCGTTCTCAAACCACTACTACTGGCTAGTAGTAACATTCTGTTGGACAAAACAAAAACTTATCGCCGCATCTGCATGACGCCAGAAAGGGAGCAGTAGCAAAGTTTTTGGTCACATGGGAAGCGCCAAAGGCACAGCTGATGGCCACGGACGGTCTAGGAGCTTCATTCAGGGTAGTTGCCAACTAACTTCGGAGGAGAACTGGTAGTGGCACCCTGATGTGCCGTGGAAAATGCACGAACGAACGAACGACATGGTGGCATGCATGCATGGCCAACAGGTTGCAGCTCTGCCGCAACACTTGGCCAGCAGGCGGAGTGTTCAACAGTAACTCTAGATCAGTGCGATAACTGCGGTGCAGCCCAGAGTAGCGTAGGCAGCACTTTATTTTCTTTGACCAAAACGTAGGCAGCACTTGCACGGCGCTCTTGGTTTTATTTTAGGATGGGAATGGGCCGGACTGGCCTCTCTATTCTCTTGAGGGATCATGGAGCATTGGAACCGGCCCAATAGTCCATCCAACTGGACCCATTTTAATACACAAGAATAATTGTCTAAAAAAATACACAAGAATAAGTAGCAATGTCTCAAAAAAAAAGAGGAATAAGTAGCATTAAAAAACAACATTATTTCTAGCATCATTTGGCTGTTGGGATTTTTAGTAAGCTAAGATATTTAGAATTTACATGTTCAAAGAATATGCCCCTCCGTTTCTATATCAACCATGAATCGTTCCCATCATAAGGTAGCATATTTGCAACTTTGAAACAAAAATAGTCTTGGTCAATAGTTTGAAGTTTTTATATAAGCACATGGGTAACAACCTTGCAAAGGCATGTGCATTGTAACGGCAGACTATAACGTTAGGCACCTGAATTGGGGTTGAACCTTTTGTCCGGGTATGCCGCTGGTGGCGGGCTCCTCTGGCCCAATTTTTAATGAAGTCGTCCGAAAAGACCCATCGACCATGAAATTATGGGCCGGACCAATGTCCCAATGGTACCGTTGGCATATTCCCATCGTGAGTTTCATTCACTTGTGGAGATAGAAGAATATGGTTCAAAAGGTCAATTTGGTGCACGAGCTCTAGTGAGCCTTATATTTTGTAAAGTGCCAAAATGCCAGGAGGTAGTTGAGGGCGATCAAACTTGCTAAATCTCAGTCGACTGAGACTTTTTAAGGCCCAATCGATGCTATATTCGTAAGATCTTACATTAAGATCCGTGTAATTTTCTTCTTCAGTCTTTTCCTTTTTCTTTTTAGATTACTCCCTCCGTCCCATAATATTAGAGCGTTTTTGACACTAGAGCGGTTTTGACACTAGATAGTGTAAAAAACACTCTTATATTATGGGATGGAAGGAGTATGTCACTTGGCTGCGAGGGAAATGGAAAACAAATGCTTTTTGCTGGCAGTTTGAGTTGCGACACGAGATCAAACGGTGACAATGTTTAGAAGAAAATAACTTTCTCTAAAGAAATTGCCATACCGTTCAGAAGAAACTGCCAGCAAAAACTTTCGCAAATGCCACCCCTCCTAGCAAACGGTAGCTGGCTATTGGCATCCGAAGAATCCCCAAGAGTGAGTTTCAAGGCCAAAACTCTTTAACTCTGCAGTTTTTTTTACGGAGATTTCGGATGGGAATATGGAATCCGCAAGAGTTGCTCTTAGACTTCACCGAAACTAGCCCAAAATGGACTTCAACAAAACTACTGTTGTGAATCATAAGGCATGTACCAAAATTTCCCTGCTTGACATCTTCCCTTTCCTAACGTTCTTCCATTTTTGGTCTAAAGAAGAACGAGTGACTGTAGCTGAGAATGAGATATTAGAAAGGCCTTTTTCAGAAGAAGAAATTAAGGAAGCCATTATGGGCTCATATGCCAATGGTGCCCCTGGCCTGATGGTTTGTCCTTTATATTTTACCAACATTTTTGGAAAATAATTAAAGGAGACTTTATGGCACTTGTGAGGGATTTTGAGAGAGGGTCTCTGGATATCCAGAGGTTAAATTACTCTATAGTCACTCTCATTCCTAAAGAACCAGATGCCAAGAATATGAAAAAATTCCGGCCTATTTGTTTGAGCAACTGCTCTGTGAAGATTTTTAGCAAAGCCATGACAAATAGGGTTTCCCCTATAGGACATAGGTTGTTGGCCCCATGCCAGTCTGCTTTTGTGAGAGGTAGATTTAAACGCGAAAGTGTGGTGACTGCTCATGAGGCTATTCACGAAGTTCATAAATCTAGAGAACGTGGGATTGTTCTCAAGTTAGATTATGAAAAAGCGTATGATCGTGTCAACTGGGATTTCCTAGTGGAAATGTTAACTTCCAGAGGCTTTGGCCCTAAGTGGATTAGGTGGAACTTGTCAATTCTTAAACAAAGCTCTTTCTGTGTTAAAATTAACGATGTTCTAGGTCCTTATTTTATGGGGGGGGGGGGGGGGGAGGGCTGAAACAAGGAGACCCTAGTTCCCCTATGCTATTCAATTTGGTGGCAGATGTATTCTCTCGAATGCTGATGAAGGCGGTCAATAACAATATAATATCTGGGATTGTTCCCCATATTATTCCGTGTGGTCTTATCTGCTTGCAGTATGCAGATGACACGATATTGTTTCTCGACCCGAAAACTGAGTATGTAAAAAACTTAAAATGGTTGCTTGCTTGTTTTGAAAACCTTTCTGGGTTGAAAATCAACTATGATAAGTGTGAAGTAGTGCCAATTAATATGAATACCGATGAGGCTAAACTATTATCCCAAATTTTCTGCTGTAAGATGGGAGATTTTCCTCTCAAATACTTGGGGATTCCTCTCCACTACTTTAAACTAAGAAGGGAGGATATCCAATACATTATAGATAAAATCATCAAAAGGATTTGTGGTTGGAAGGGGAGGTTACTCAGTTATGAGGTGAAACTTGTACTGCTTACGGCATGTATCACTAGCATCTCGATGTACTTGATGTCTGTGATAAAATTTCCTAAATGGGCTATAAATGCTATCACATCTCAGATGGCTCACTTCTTTTGGGGTGACCAGGGAGATGAGAACAAATATCATCTTGCTAAATGGGGGATGATCTCTCAGAAAAAAGAGTTTGGGGGCCTGGGGATTCCCAACTTAAGAGAGTTCAACATGGCCTTGCTAGCCTCTTGGGAAAAAAGATACTTCATAAACCATGATAATGATTGGGGGAGACTAGTTGATCATAAATATAGAACTGATAAACCCAATTTGCTTTGGGCCAAACAGGGTGTAGGGTCGCCCTTTTGGAAAGGGGTTACCTGGGCTTTTGAGGGTATTAGACCTTTTTCAGATGGAACTTGGGCAAAGGGGACAAAATCAGTTTCTGGGACGACACTTGGGCTGGGGATTCTTCCCTGAAAACTCAATTTTGGGAGGTCTATGAAATTTGTCAGCAACAGAAATGTGTAGTAGCTGAGGTATGGGATGGTACTAATTTGAAACTCACATTTAATAGATGTGTGGATTCTAGTTTTATGAGTAAATGGCATGACCTGATTCAGATAATTTCTACTAAGACCCTAACTGATGAGGATGACCAGCCTGTCTGGCTTTTGGAACCATCTGGAATTTATTCTGTTAAATCTTTTTACAACATGATAAACTGGGGAGGGGTTTCTACCCCAATGTGGAAAAATTTCTGGAAAAATGTTGTTCCTAATAGATACTTGGTCTTTTTGTGGTTAGCATATAATAACAAAATTCTTACCAGAGACAATTTAAACAAAAGAAGGGTGGTTGATAACTTGTGTTTTTTTGAAATGAGAATGAATCTGTTCAACATTTATTCTTTGATTGCATAGTAGCTAAGCAGATTTGGCTTGATGTAGCTGATACTTTTAGTTTTAATATCCCAAAAGATATGGCTGAACTATCTTCCTTTTGGAAACTGAACAACAAAAAAACTGTGATTAACATTGCTTGTGTTGCCTCCAGCTGGGGGATTTGGACTATGCGTAATGATATGTGTTTTCATGGGATACCATGGACAAGTACCCGGGCGGTGTTGGGGCGGATCAGCTCATCTCTACACCAATGGAAGATCCTGTGCAAGGGCGACCAATCGGTGCTGCTCCAACGCTGCCTCCTACTCCTGGACCGACGAAGAGGCGAGCTGCTCAGGATCGCCTGGGCTGGGGGCTGATAACGTGCTCAAAAAGGCCCCGGGGCGGGGGTGTACTGAAGGCTCATTCGGGGTGAAAGCTGATGGATCATCATGTCCCCGTGTGTGCGTTGATGAACTTCTAGAGTGTGTGGGTTTTGAGCTGCCCTGCGTGGCGCTGTATGAGGTCTACTCTTATAGTTTTGCAGTGTGGGGTGTTGCGTTTATACTGTCTGGTTTGTTGCTACTGGTAAACCCGAATGCTTGTTAACAGTCTGGGTCTATGTTGTGCCCCGCCTTTAATAAAAGTGGGGTGGGGGGAAACCCCTTTCGATAAAAAAACGTTTCCTGAGATGTGCCCTTTCCTACCTTAAACAACTATCATGGTTAGTGTTTGCATTTACCTTCAATAGTCGGAACAAAGACTTCCCCTCTATAGTTATTACATTAATCATCCGGTGGTTTTTAAATGTTTACCTTATTAACATGTACCCGAAAGTCTGGAACAAATCCACGCGCCTACACAATTTGGTACTTGAACCACATCGATCCATGGCTGCAATGCCGAGGCAGGTGCAGGCGCCGGCGCGGACGCTGGGGGAGTCGTGTTTTGGGTGTGGCTTGCTCGCATGTACCGTGGAGACGGCGACTCGTCTACCTTTCTAGAGTCTACTACGTTGCCACCAACAGAAGCACTAGAAGAAGGGCTGCAGCCTGCTGTTCCACCACGCCTACCTGTCTAGATATTCAATCATCCCGTATATTTCTTCCCTTTCTGTTTTGATCAGACTTCCTGGATACAAAGTGTTTAGTGTTTGTTGGGGAACAATGCCAGACGAACTAGCGTTCTGAATGTATACCTTTCTTTTTTACATTTTAATGAATTTTTTAAGTATTATTATTTATTACTGCTAGCTTGGGGGGACATTCGTATTTGGCCGGGACTGGCAGGCAGCGATGCGAACTCGGCGATGGGCATGGGTTTGCGACAGAGGCGCCCGAGCAACGAAGGCTCGGGGTGGCTGGGGAAATGGCAGCAGATGCAGCAACCGGTGACCAGAATTGGATGACGTAGAGGAGGGAACATGTAAACTGTAAGGGAAACGTTTAAACCTGGCCAGCTGGTCCAAACTTGGGTCGGTCGCTTCTCTAGCAAGGCGAGCACAGCGGGGCCACGCGTGCCACACATCCTTGACCTGTCGAGCTAAGCTGTACTGCTTCGATTTTATCCTCTTTCTTTTATCCCGTCTGCTTCCGGTGCCTTCTTCCTCCTCCTAAAAGCCAATCTCACCCGAACGCATCGAACGCCATACCCATGGCCGAGCTGCCATGCTTTATTTCCAACTCGAGGCGCCACACCTAGCGACAAATCAGGGGCCACAGGAGCTGCAAACCGGCGTTTCACAGAGCAGCATCCAGCGACGCTGCCCGGCAGTGACTGCAACCCTGGAGCACATGAGCTGCATACAACGATGAGGAGGGCTGCAATCAGCTGTGCCCCTCAACGGCAGAGTTGCAACTGTTGGATTATGGATGGGCTTAGGCCCAAATAAGACACTAATCCCTGGTTAATCTCTAAGGCCCATGCAGTAGTACGGCAAGTGGTGGAAAGTGTGGGAAGTTTAGTCCCATAGTGCTACAGTAAGAAGAGTGAGACCTCTTTATAAGGGCTGCTCTACCACTTGCTATTGGGAACTTGGGAATAGGAGCTGTAGATGCGCGCTCCTCCTCCTCTGCCGCCCGCCTCGCCTTGCCTTGCCTCGTTACGACGCACGCGCGGGCCGGGGGTTGCGGGAATGAGCCGAGCCGAAGCTTATTTTTGCCGCTCAGAAATGGTTAATTAATTAAGAAGTCGCTTACGGAAGCGCCACTGTCCGAGACGTTGGACCGTGGGCTGTTCACGGACTCGGTCATGGGCCTGGCCCAGGCCCATCTACCTGACGGCCTATATAAGAAGGCACTGGGCAGTGGAGTGAACCCTAACTCAGTTCACTCAGTCCCTCTCGTACAACCCTAGCCGTCAGCTACTGTTCCTCTCTCTGTGCTGCTTCCGGCGATCCCATCCCGACGATCACGTGCACCGTTGGTCGGGAGAGTAGGTGCCTCCGGAACCCTGTCGTTCGAGATCCTGCCCGGGAGAACGGCAATAAGGTTTTTGGGGAGCGTCTCGACGCGACTGCTCCCGATCAGTCCCCAACTTCGTCCGCCTCTGCTTCCACTACTTCCCCTGCATAGACACCATGGCCAACGACGCCGCCTCCAAGAAGAAGGCCACGGACAACGCCGAGGCTGTTGCTGCCGCCGCCGCGTTGGCCTGGCCAACCAGAGGGTATGATCTGTTCATCCCTCGTTTACTCGTACTTATGCTAGCCGTATATGTGCTGCTCATAGATGGTTCGATTCTATGTTCTGTACGTGCTAGTATGCTTAGGTATCGCTATGAGATGCATACCTTTTATGCCATGCTTACTGTTTACTCGTGTATAAGTCTAATCGGAAAAGTGCTAATATTTTCAACAATCCAAAAACCTTATTTTAGGCACTTTTCGATTCAAGACTTTGCTGCTACTCTAAAACCGGAAAAGTTTACCGGGACGCATTTTAAGCGTTGGCAGACTAGGACCACCTTGTGTCTCACAGAGATGAATGTGTTCTGGGTTGGTGGTGTGTCCCTCATAGAAACGATTGCTCCTGAACAGGAGAAGGCGTTTAGGGAGGCAACCACAATCTTTCTGGGAGCAGTTCTGAGTGTGATTGGATACAAGTTGGTTGATGCCTATATTCATATGGGCGTTGCCAAAAACTTGTGGGATGCGCTCGAAGTCAAATTCGGCACAACTGATACTGGCAGTGAGCTGTATGCCATGGAGCAGTTCCATGATTACAGGATGGTTGATAACCGTTCTGTATTGGACCAGGCTCATGAGATGCATTACATTGTTAAGGAGCTGGAGCTCCTGAAGTGTGAGTTACCGGCCAAGTTTGTCGCGGGTTGCATTATTGCAAAACTCCCTCCTAGTTGGATGAACTTTGCTACTTCTCTCAAGAACTTGAGACGTGAATTCTCTGTTGAGGATGTCATTGGTCATCTCAGTGTTGAGGAGAACTCGAGAGCAAAGGACTCGCACGTGAAAGGGGCAGAGGGTTCTTCTAGCGCCAATGTGGTGCAGAAGAACTTCCACAAGTTCAAGGGAAAGAACTCTGTCCAGCAGAATACTACCTTTAAGAAGAAGGGTAAGAAGAAAGACAAAAAGAGAGATGGCTGCTTTAGTTGTGGTTCAGATGAACATTGGGCGAACAAGTGCCCAAACAAGTATAAGAAGCCAGCACAGGACTCCAAGTCTGTGAATGTCACTCTGAGCAACAATGATGCGACATCTGGGTATGGTAATCTATTTACCATACTTTCAGTCTATCAGTCCACCAATTGGTGGATTGACACTGGGGCCAATATTCATGTGTGTGCTGATGTGTCTTTGTTTTCTTCTTACCAGGTCGCACGAGATTGTTCCATCCTGATGGGGAATGGCTCGCATGCTTCTGTTCATGGTGTTGGCACGGCAGATCTGAAGTTTACTTCGGAAAAGATCGTGCAACTGAAGAACGTGCAGCATGTCCCCGCCATAAAGAAGAATCTCGTTAGTGGCTCCCTTCTATGTAAAGAAGGGTTTAAGTTAGTATTTGAGTCTAACACAGTAGTCGTATCTCGGTATGGACTATTTGTTGGAAAAGGATATGATTTGTGGTGGTTTGTTCCTCCTGTCTCTGGAGGATTTCTATAATAAAGTCGTGAACCAAATTCATTCTAATGTGAATGAATCTGAGGTTTGGCATTCACGTCTTTGTCACATAAATTTCGGTTGTATGACGTGGCTAGCTAAGATGAATTTAATCCCGAGTTTCACTTTAGCCAAAGGCTCTATGTGCCATGCGTGTGTGCAAGCTAAGCAACCTCGTAAGCCTCACAAGCCTGCGAAGGAGAGACACCTGGCACCATTAGAGCTCATACATTCAGATCTCTGTGAGATGAATTGTGTGTTGACTAAAGGTGGAAAGAAATACTTCATGACTCTGATTGATGATTCCACTAGATTCTTCTATGTGTATTTGTTAAATACTAAGGATGAGGCTCTACACTACTTTAAAGTCTATAAGGCTGAAGTTGAGAACCAACTTGAGAAGAAAATAAAACGAGTCCGGTCTGATCGTGGTGGAGAGTACTTTTCTAATGATTTCGATTTATTCTATGCGGAACATGGTATTATTCATGAGAGACGCCTCCCTACTCACCCCAGTCAAATGGGGTTGCCGAACGGAAAAACCGTACTCTAACTGATTTGGTTAACGCCATGTTAGATACGTCGGGTTTATCCAAGGC
The DNA here is from genome assembly GCF_018294505.1 of Triticum aestivum. Taxonomy (NCBI): domain Eukaryota; kingdom Viridiplantae; phylum Streptophyta; class Magnoliopsida; order Poales; family Poaceae; genus Triticum; species Triticum aestivum. The sequence goes on along the minus strand of NC_057800.1, from coordinate 27,477,598 downwards.
ACGGTGGGGGGAGGCTGTATTGACATCTTGTCATGTCCTGAATAAAGTTCCCACAAAGGATAATGAGACTACTCCCTATGAGCAATGGGAAAAGAAAAGAACTACACTCTCTTACTTGCGCACTTGGGGCTGTTTGGCGAAAGTCAATGTGCCGATAATCAAAAAGCGCAAGTTGGGACCAAAGACCGTGGACTGTGTTTTTCTTGGCTATGCCAACCATAGCATTGGCTATAGATTTCTAGTGGTGAAATCTGAGGTACTTGACGAGAAGGTCGGTACAATTATAGAGTCTAGGGATGCTACATTCTTTGAGGATATTTTCCCCATCAGAGATATGCAAAGCAATTCTAGACTGGAATCTGATGAGACTCCTGAACCTGCTATTCCGATGGAATATTATGAACATAAAAGTGATAAGAGTTCCACGGAGGATGACGAGGAAGCTCCTGTTAGGAGCAAGAGACAGAGGACTGCAAAGTCCTTTGGTGATGATTTCCTCGTGTACCTCGTGGATGATGATACTCCCAGCTCCATTTCAGAAGCTTATGCATCTTCGGATACTGACTACTGGAAGGATGCGGTCCGTAGTGAGATGGATTCCATCTTGGCTAATGGAACATGGGAGATCACTGATTGTCCTTATGGTTGTCGACCATTAGGATGTAAGTGGGTGTTCAAAAGGAAGCTTAGGCCCGATGGTACTGTTGAGAAGTACAAGGCTAGGCTTGTGGCCAAGGGTTATACCCAGAAAGAAGAAGAAGATTTCTTTGACACTTATTCACCTGTGGCTAGACTGACAACCATTCAAGTGTTACTCGCTTTGGCTGCCTCGCATGGTCTTCTCGTTCATCAGATGGACGTTAAGACGGCTTTCCTTAACGGAGAGCTAGACGAGAAAATTTACATGCAACAGCCGGATGGCTTTGTAGTAAATGGTCAGGAAGGAAAGGTGTGTAAGCTAGTGAAATCTTTGTATGGCCTGAAACAAGCGCCTAAGCAATGGCATGATAAGTTCAACACTACTCTGACATCTGCTGGCTTTGTTGTGAACGAAGCTGACAAATGTGTATACTATCGCTATGGTGGGGGCGAAGGAGTTATACTGTGTCTGTACGTCGATGACATACTGATATTTGGGACCCAGGTCATTGAGGAGGTCAAGACTTTTCTATGTCACAACTTTGAGATGAAGGACCTGGGTGTGGCTGATGTAATCCTGAACATCAAGCTACTGAGAAATTTTGAGGGTGGAATTACACTTCTGCAATCCCAATATGTTGAGTAGATTTTGAGCCGTTTTGGATATTCGGACTGCAAACCTTCTGCAACACCATATGATCCTAGCGTGTGGATTCGAAAGTTCGAAGGCACGGCTGTAGATCAATTGAGATATTCTCAAGTGGTTGGTTCACTGATGTACCTGGCATGTGCTACTCGTCCTGACATCTCATTTGCTGTGTGCAAACGGAGACGCTTTGTTTCCAATCCGGGAGATGTGCACTGGCATGCTGTTGAGCGAGTGATGCGTTATTTGCAAGGTACTGCGAACTATGGAATTCACTATTCTGGGTACCCAACGGTACTTGAGGGGTATAGTGATTCGAATTGGATATCTGATGTTGATGAGATGAAAGCCACAAGTGGACATGTCTTCACACTTGGTGGTGGTGCTGTTTCCTGAAAGTCTTGCAAGCAGACGATCTTAACCAGATCGACTATGGAAGCAGAACCCACAGCATTAGACACATCATGCGTCGAAGCAAAATGGCTTCGAGAGCTTTTGATGGATTTGCCGGTGGTTGATAAACCAGTGCTGGCTGTCGTTATAAACTGTGACAATCAAACATTGATTGCCAAGGCTAAGAGTTCAAAGGACAACATGAAATCCACAAAGCACATAAGAAGAAGATTGAAATCTGTCAAAAAATCAAGAAACTCCGGAGTAATAGCGTTGGATTACATCCAAACGGCTAAGAATCTGGCAGACCCTTTTACGAAAGGGCTATCATGGATTATGATAGAAAATGCATCGAGGGAGATGGGTATGAGACCCACGTAAGTTGCCATGGGGGTAACCCAACCTATGTGATAAGAGATCCCGTGAATTAGGACCTGGAAAACAATCCAGCGGTCAATTGAGGAGAGTATCCTTAATTAACCCACTCCGTTGGAGATGCACAATACTCTCAATTCTGTAAGGCAGGCTGACTTTTGTCTTAATGTGTTCCAAAGCTTGTGTAAGAAAGATGCTAGCCTACAGAGCATTCTTTGGAGGAACACACCTATGTGAGCCCGACTGCTGGTCACAGTCTATGAGATTGGGTAATCTCTATTAAGCTCATGAGAAGGTACGGAGTATGACTAATAAGCTCCACCCGTGGGGTTTAGCCTTCGGCAGCCATGTATCAGCAGACAATAGGCGAAACTTCTGCACGCCAAACTAACAATTCAAGGCATAGTCCATTGTTTAGTTGTGAAGAAGTCTAATCCTGTTGCTCTAGGTGGAAGTTCAACTTAACAGTCTCCACTGAAAATTCTGGTATATCAAACATTGTTTGGAACAGTTGAAAAACTTATGTGCCTCGAGATCTGGTGGGGGATTGTTGGATTATGGATGGGCTTAGGCCCATATAAGACACTAATCCCTGGTTTATCTCTAAGGCCCATGCATGTGTACGGCAAGTGGTGGGGAGTGTGGGAAGTTTAGTCTCATACTGCTACAGTAAGAAGAGTGAGACCTCTTTATAAGGACTGCTCTACCACTTGCTATTGGGAGCTTGGGAATAGGAGCTTTACACGCACACTCCTCCTCCTCCGCCGCCCGCCTCGCCTCGCCTCGTCACGGCGCGCGCGTGCTGCGGGTTACGGGAATGAGCCGAGCCGAAGCTTATTTTTGCCGCTCAGGAATGGTTAATTAATTGTTAATTAATTAACGAGTCACTTATGGAAGCGTCACTGTCTGAGACGTTGGACCGTGGGCTGTTCGCGGACTCGGTCGTGGGCCTGGCCCAGGCCCATCTACCTGACGGCCTATATAAGAAGGCACTGGCCAGTGGAGTGAACCCTAACTCAGTTCACTCACTCCCTCTCGTACAACCCTAGCCGTCAGCTACTGTTCCTCTCTTTGTGCTGCTTCCGGCGATCCCATCCCGACGACCGCATGCACGGTTGGTCGGGAGAGCAGGTGCCTCGAGAACCCTGTCGTTCGAGATTCTACCCGGGAGAACGGCAATAAGGTTTTTGGGGAGCGTCTCGACGCAACTGCTCCCGATCCATCCCCAACTTCGTCCGCCTCTGCTTCCACTACTTCCCCTGCATCGACACCATGGCCGACGACGCCGCCTCCAAGAAGAAGGCCACAGACGACGCCGAGGTTGCTGCTGCCGCCGCCGCGTTGGCCTGGCCAAACGGAGGGTATGATCTGTTCATCCCTCGTTTACTCGTATTTATGCTAGCCGTATATGTGCTGCTCATAGATGGTTCGATTCTATGTTTTGTACGTGCTAGTATGCTTAGGTATCGCTATGAGATGCATACCTTTTATGCCATGCTTACTATTTACTCATGGATAAGTCTAATCGGAAAAGTGCTAATATTTCCAACAGCAACCATGCATGTCAGAGCTGCAACCGGCGTTTGGGAGAGCTACAAGGATGGATGTTGGGGTGCGAGTTTTTGCTGGAACCGGAGGTATTTTTTTTGCTGGAAAGGGGGAGGTGTGTTTCTAGTGAATCTCACGGTATTCGGTCATTGTTGGACTTCGGTGGATCACCTTGGATCCAGTCTTCATTTGTTTGTCTATAGGTTGTTTTCATTCAATCTACGTTTATCCTCATTGGTGGTGGTTGTTTTTCTAGTGTGTTGATCCTATGAGGCCTTAACACGTGAATTTCTAACTGTCGATTAAAACAAGTTAAATCGGAATCTAGTGAGGGAGGGCCATGACGGTGCCACGCCTTCGGCTCGTCCAAGTGCTTGTAGTCGTCCCTAGGGTTTCTAGATTGAAAGTTTTTCCCGTAATAGATTGGAAGTCTTTGTACTGCAGCCTACAGGTACGCGACAGAGACACCGCTGTGGGTACGTGAGCGAGACACCCCTGCTACCCCATCACCGTGCGGTACCAATGCCATATTACTCCCAACATCAGAAGTCTTTTTAGCTACTTCTTTTGATCCATATTACTTGTCGCTCCTTTATATATGGATATGGATCAAAGGGAGTATCAAATTTTGGTGTACTATTGGAGATATTCTTAACAGTAATAAATAATACTTACAAAATTCATTAAAATATGAATAAAAAGGTATACATTCAGAACGATAGTTCGGCTGGCATTGTTCTTGTTCCGTAAGAAAGAAACACTTTGTATCTTCCAGATAGTCTGAACAAAAGAGAAAGGGGAGGAGAAACATAGGGATTGTCAGATGGAAGCGTTCCTACTCCTCAATGAGGAGCCGCGTTGGTTTATATTCATATGAGACAGGAACAGCCCCTGTCGTGGTTTACAAGGCAATACCGATCAATCACGGTTCGGTTGTTACAAGAGAGGAGGAGATAAGCTACGGGAGAGAGAGAGAGAAAATAGAGTTTGTTGAGATTACAATAGGTAGTTCTATATCTATTTCTAACACCCTCCCTTAATCTCAACTATCCTATATTAAGATTCCTCTTGAACTCCTCAAATGGTTTAATTGACAATGCCTTGGTGAAGCCATCTGCTACCTGATCTTTGGAGGGAATAAATCTTATGTCCAACTTCTTTTCTGCAACCCTTTCTCTCACAAAATGAAAATCAACTTCAATGTGTTTAGTTCTTCCATGGAACACTGGGTAAGCAGAGAGATAGGTGGCTCCCAAATTATTACACCATAAACATGAAATGCGGTGTTGCTTAACACCCAACTCATTAAGTAATGATTCCACCCAAATGATCTCAGCAGTTGCATTAGCTAGTGACTTATATTCAGCCTCTGTACTTGATCTTGACACTGTAGCCTGTTTCCTGGCACTCCAAGAAATAAGGTTAGGACCAAAGAATATTGCAAATCCTCCAGTTGACCTCCTGTCATCACTGCATCCTGCCCAGTCAGCATCAGAGAAGGCACTAACAAGAGTGGAGCTGGAACGTTTAAACTGGAGTCCTAGGCTTACAGTGTATTTTATATACCTTACAATTCTTTTAACAGTTGTCCAGTGTACAGTAGTAGGTGCATGTAGATACTGACAAACCTTATTAACAGCAAATGATATATCTGGTCTTGTCAGTGTTAAGTACTGTAAGGCACCCACAGCACTCCTGTACCTTCAGATCTCTTCTTCCTCCCTTCAAAGGCTGACAATTTTTCTGAAGAGGACAATGGTGTAAGTGAAGGCTTGCAATCCTTCATCTTCATGCGAGTCAGAAGCTCAGTAGCATATTTCTCCTGATTCATTACTATGCCATCTGGAATCTTCTTCACCTCAATGCCTAGGAAGAAGTGTAGATCACCAAGATCTTTCAAGGCAAACTCTGAACTTAAGTCATGAAGTAAAGCATTAGTAGCACTTGATGAAGAACTGGAAACTATAACATCATCAACATATATCAAAACAAATATGACTGTGGTTGCCTTATTGTAGATGAAGAGTGATGTGTCAGCCTTAGATGCAACAAATCCAAGGCACCTTAGCTGAGAGCTTAGCCTTGAATACCATGCTCTTGGTGCCTGTTTCAGGCCATAAAGAGCCTTATCAAGCTTACACACATAGTGGGGTGTTTTCTTGTTTTCATACCCAGGTGGTTGTCGCATGTAAACCTCCTCTTCCAGAACACCATGTAAAAACGCATTCTGCACGTCTAGCTGTCTCAAGCTCCATCCCCTGGAAACAACAATAGCTAACACAAGCCTGATGGTTGCAGCTTTAACAACGAGACTAAATGTGTCCTCATAATCCAGCCCATAACGTTGTTTAAAACCTTTCGCGACTAGACGTGCCTTGTACCTGTCAATCGAACCATCTGCCTTTTTCTTGCTTCTATATACCCACTTACAGTCAATAACATTTTTACCTCGTTGCTCAGGTACAAGGCGCCACGTTTTATTTTTCATGAGTGCAGAGTACTCTTCATCCATTGCATTTTTCCACCTTGGATCTCCAAGTGCATCTTCCAATCTAGTTGGCTCTCCTGCAACACATAACATGCCATAGCGTATAGTACCATCTGTTCTAATTTTTGGATTTTTTATACCTTTTTGAAGACGAGTTGTGACACGTGAGGCTGGCACCGGCTGTAGCTGAGCAGATGACCGCGCTACAGAAGATCCAGATGATGCAGATTCTCTGGATCCACTTTGCGTAGCTGATTCGGACCCTGATTCTGTAGCCTCTGGTGTGTTCGTGCCAGACTCTGGTGCCGCAGCCCCGCGCGACGTAGAAGATCCCGTGGGTGTCGTTTTCACCTGATCCGCACGCGTGGGCAGCCGCGATCCCGAGTCGATCGTCTCAGGCTGGAGACCGATTGTGGTTGGCCACCCGCACGTGGGTCGCTGAGCCGGCCCACTGCCTGGCGACGTGGCGTGCTGGCCCTGGCCTCTGGTGGGCGCGCGATCCAGGGTTGATCGCGGCGCGCGATCCAAGGGCGCCTGACGCTGCGGTGTCACAGGTTGCTCCAGATCAACCTCGTAGTCTGCGCCTACCTCTTCTTCCTCCAACACATGAAATATGGGGCCATTTTGTGCCAAATCTTGATCATTTTGAGCACCATTTTCTCCTGCGTTTTCTCCAGGACCCTGCACAGGAATAGATGCACCACAAGGACGACTAGTTGAAGTGTCATATTGGTCAGTACAATCTTCGCCCCCTTGCTCAAAGTTTCGAAGGTTTGGGGGAAGAAGCAAGATTTCTTTCTTAAGAATGGCTCCAGTGTTAGGATGAAGAGATGCAAAAGGGAAAATGGACTCATCGAAAACAACATCACGAGATATATAAACTCTGCCAGTAGAGACATCTAGGCATTTTACTCCTTTGTGAATGGGATTGTACCCCAAGAAAACACACCGTTTGGAACGAAAAGCAAGCTTGCGCGAGTTGTATGGCCGTAGGTTAGGCCAGCATGCACAACCAAAGACACGCAAAGACTTGTAATCTGGACTAGTGCCAAAAAGGCGTGTGATAGGGGTCTCAAATTTAATGACTTTGCTAGGGAGTAAGTTGATGAGATATGTGGCAGGTAAGAATGCTTCATCCCAGAATTTTAGTGGCATAGATGCATTTGCGAGTAGAGCTAGGCCTACTTCAACGACATGACGATGTTTTCTTTCTGCAGAACCATTCTGCTGGTGCGCATGAGGACATGCAACATGATGAGAAATACCAAGTTGCTGGAAGAAGGAATTCAGTTTCCTGTATTCACCTCCCCAGTCGGTTTGCATGGCAATGATCTTAGTGTCTAGTTTTCTTTCAACAAGATTTTTAAAGTTTGTGAAAACTTGAAACACTTCAGACCGTTTCTTAAGAAGATAGATCCATGTAAACTTGCTATAATCATCAATAAAGCTTACATAGTATGAGTATCTACCGATCGAAGTAGGAGCTCGCCCCCAAACATCTGAGAATACTAGTTGTAAGGGTGCAGTAGATATGCTAGTAGATACAGGGTATGGGAGTTGATGGCTTTTAACCTGTTGACACGGATCACAAACCGACTCACTAATCTCATGAGAGAAGGGAAGTTTATTCTTGCTAAGAACAAATTTAACAATGACTGATGAAGGATGACCTAATCTACTATGCCACTTGGATGATGAAGGCTTGATAGCGACAAACGCTTGTTTATTCGATGATGATGACGAAGATATAAGTGGGTAGAGACCTCCCACACACTTGCCCCTAAGCAGGATTCTCCTCGTGTCCAAGTCCTTTACCAAAAAGAAATAAGGATAAAATTCAATAAGGACACGATTATCTAGAGTAAAACGATGAACAGAAAGAAGATTTTGTGAGGCTTCAGGGACATGAAGAACTTTGTTTAGATGCAAGGTTTTTTAGGGCTTTTAACAATTGAATGACCAATGTGAGCAACTTTCATACCAGAACCGCTCGCGGTGTGCACTTGATCATGTCCATGGTACTTGTCCTTGAACGTCAATTTGTCCAGCTCGCCGGTGATGTGATGTGAAGCACCGGTATCTGCATACCAGTTCGTGTCGACGCCATAGGAGCTGGTCACCATGTTTGCATTCTTCTCCTCGGGTTCATCTTCATCATACCTATGCCAGCAATCACGAGCACCTCTTGGGTGATGTTTGTAGCAGATTTGACACTCTGGATAGTCATGTTCCTGCTGCTGCCGTTGTTGTTGTGGGCGACCGCGGCCACCTCTGCCGCTGCCGTGGCCACCAAACGGAGTCGGGGAAGGACGCCTGCCTCGGCCGTGCCCCCTGCTGCTGCTGCGCCTGCGGCCCCTGCTGTAGCCGCGCCCACGCCCCCTTTAGGCCAAGTTTGCAGAGGTTTTGAAACCCCCATCAGGGCCATCGCCGAGCATCTTGACTCGCTGATCGAACGCCGCGATCTGAGCAAATAGATCGTCAACTGTGATCTGATTCTTGATTGCGCCAATAGCTGCCACAACAGGATCATAGTGTCTGTCAAGGCCGGCGAGGACATTATCCACCATCTCTGGATCCGAGACGGGGCGTCCTGCCGCTGCGAGCTCGTCCCCCAGATTCTTCATCTTGGAGATGTAGGCGCTGCTGGACATGGAACCCTTCTTCGTGTTGGTGATTGCAATCCGCAAATTGGTGATGCGAGATTGGGACTGCGATGAGAACAAGGTGGTGATGGCAGCCCAGAGATCAAAGGTTGTCTCCTTGCTCGCAACTTGGGCGAGGATCTCCATTGACAGAGAGTTCAGAAGATGACTCAAAACCTGCTGATCCTTTGATATCCACTGTGCATACAGTGGATTGGGCTCCGTGGTGACAGTTTTGTCCGTCTGCTCTTGCTGCACCGTCTTTGGTGGTGCGGCATCTGACCCGTCCAGAAGGCCGGTGACCTGCGCTCCTCGCAGGCCCGGCATGACCTGTGCTTTCCATAGGATGTAGTTGGTTTTGGTAAGTTTCTCGGATGGTAGGGCTCCGAGGTTGAGGGTGACGGTGGATGAGGACGACATGGCAATGGCGAGGGTGATCGGGAGGAAAGCTTTTGGCTAGATCGATGGGAAGAGGATGGCTCTGTATACCATGTCAGATGGAAGTGTTCCTACTCCTCAATGAGGAGCCGCGTTGGTTTATATTGATATGAGACAGGAACAGCCCCTGTCGTGGCTTACAAGGCAATACCGATCGATCACGATTCGGTTGTTACAAGAGAGGAGGAGATAAGCTACGGGAGAGAGAGAGAAAATAGAGTTTGTTGAGATTACAATAGGTAGTTCTATCTCTATTTCTAACAGGGATGACTAAATACTATCTAGACAGGTAGGCGTTGTGGAACAGCAGGCTGCAGCCCTTCTTTTAGTGCTTCTGCTGGTGGATGCGTAGTAGACTCCTCCGACGACGAGTCGCCGTCTCCACCGTAGGTGCGAGCAAGCCACACCCAAAACGCGACGAGGCCGACGATGATCACTTCGACTAGGGCGGTGCATCCGGCCAGCGCGCGGCCGTCCTTGACGCGGCACCCCAGCACGCCGCTCACCATGGCAGTGATGCCTCCGCCGACGCCGTACGCTCCAACGTAGAAGAGCTTCTTGACGACGGCTACGGGCGTGCGCGGCAGGAACAGCCCCGCGTATAACATGATGAGGTAGAGCAGCGACAAGTAGAAGCCCCACGAGAGCGCCAGAGGCAGCCGCCACGGGGCGCCGCGGAAGAAGGAGCGAAAGCCCTGTGGCCATATGTCGCCGTATAAAATAGACGTGACGACGGCAGGCGACATGATCTGCGCGAAGACGGCCATCGTCCAGATTTTATGACGGGGCACGTGTGCCAGAGACTCCCCCAGCGTCCGCGCCGGCGACTGTGCCGGCATTGCAGCCAAATTGTGTTCCGGGGATCGATGTGGTTCGACTTTGTGCTAGTACCAAATTATGCAGGCGTATCGATTTTGTCCTGGGCGTACATGTTATATGGAAACAGTAACCATGATTGCTTAAGGTGGGGAAGGGAATATCTCAGGAAACGTGAGGAAAGGGAAGATGTCGTCTCAAAAAGAAAAAGGGAAGATGTCAAGCGGGGAAAATTTTGTGACATGCCTTAACTGATGATTCGTAACAGGGATCTGGCTTGCCTGCTTCTTCCCCGTACTTTCATCCGTGCTCCCACTTAATCCTACGGCTGTCTTTTTTCTTTTTTTTCTAATTTAATCATCTCCCCCCTGATTTTAAGGGGGTGGGACCGGGCCTTATTTTGCTCCAATCAAATCAAGCCACGTAGACGGGAACACGGATGGACACACGAGGAGGAGCAGGCAAGTCTTGTCCTCGTAACAATGGTTTTGTCGAAGTCCTTTTTGGGCCAGTTTCGGTCAAGTCTAAGCGCAACTCTAGCAGTTTCCATTTCGCAAAAAGAAAAAAAAATCTGTAACAGATTCCATTTATTTCCAACCGAAACTACGAGCAAGTCTTCTAGCCTAAAAAGTAACTCTACTGACCCTTTGAGGGTGTGGCTAGGTCTCAGCCGGTTAAAATTTAATCAAGTCTCATTCAAGTGACATATAACATTTAAAAAAGGAAAAAGGAAAAAATGATTTTTTTTGCACGGACCTTGATGAAAGATCTTACGAATAGCAATGAATGAGACTTAACGACTGAGATGTTGCAAGACTGATCGCCCTCCACTATCCCCTTATCATTTTAGCACTATTCAAAATATATGGCTCCCTAGAGCTCGTGCACCAAAGTGACTTTTTGAACCATACTCTTCTATCTCCACAAGTTCTTTTAGAAAACTTGCTATATTTACTCATCCAAAACAAATGTCATAGGTACAAGGTTTGAGTCACGAGGATTGCCCCACGAAACTTGTCCACCTACACCTATGTTACACGCAAATTTGACGAGATTATGAGCCTCAAAATTATACTTCCTATGTTATTGAATAAAAGAACTGGAAGTAAAGCTATTACAACGACTCATTATTTCATGTACTATGGCAACATTTGAATCCCCTGTCCCCTTGATGATACGATTCACCATTTCTTGACAGTCCGAGGCCACACAAATATTTTGCACGGCAAGATCATCTGCCGGTGCTAAAGCTTCACGACATTCATAAGTTCCAGGATTAGAGGATCATTGATTCCTTGGAAGGCCACAGCCGGAGATCCCAAATATAGGCCCGTTTGGTATCTACATATTGCCGCGACAGCTCCCCCATTATGTGATCTTGCGATAGCAGCATCAACATTAATTTTCACATCACCATTACGAGGAGAAAAGCATTGCTCGGGCTGGGCAGATGTAGTTGCTCTTGCACTGCGGAGCTCCTGGCTATTAGCAAGCTGTTTTAGCTCTGCAATGAAGTTATCTACAAAGAAGATTGTTCGCAGGGGGCTTTGAGAGATATACTCATAATCTGCCTTTCCTCTGGCGTACCATATCGACCATAGGGTGACAGCCATGCGAGTAAAATTTGCCTGATCCAGTTCATCGCTCAGCTCAAAAAGCCATTGCCTAGCATTGGATTCCTCATTAGTTATCATGCGCGAGACAAGATCGTCCTCGGACAGCGCCCATATACACCTAGACATAGTGCATGAGACTAGGGCGTGCCTCCATGAATCCTGAGAGCAACTCTAGCAGACCCCGTAAAAACGCGACCCGTGTAAGGCGTTTACAGTTTGACGAAGAACTGTTTTGCGGGTCAAAATCGTGTGCGGCAGAGTAGAACCCGTATATGAAACTGCATAATTTGAAAAAAAAACTTTCACGGAAGAAACTGCAACCACACTAGTTCATCACATACTACATGATCATTCATAATTCATCATCACATACTACATTATCATACATGCTACATTCTACTACTACTACTAGAGGGAGGGGGGGTCTCGCGGCGGCGAGGCCGAGGTTGATATACGAAAATGGACAAGCTCGCGGCCGAGGACGACACGGTGGAGGGGCTCAGTCCTCGTCGGAGCTGACGAGATCGATGAACTTCGACCTCTGCTCCTCGCGGATGCGCCGCCACTCGTCGGCCTTCTAATTCGCGGCAAGGTTGGCCGCGACCGCCTGCTTGAGGATGAGGTCGTCGAGCTCGTCGTTGTGGCGCCGGCGCTCCGCCTCCTCGTGCAAGCTCCGCTCAGTAATGGCGACCACGACCACGTCGAAATCGGCCACGAAATCTTCGGCCCGAAGACCCCTCGGTGCTCGATCTCCTCCGGCTCCTGCTTGACGGCGACGACCTTGATCTCCTCCGGCTCCTCCAACCACTCCCTCTTCACGGGGAGAAGCCCGGGCCGCAAGAGGAAGAGCTCGCAGCGTGGGAAGATCTCACGGTGGAGGACGAGCCCGCGGCCGAAGAGGGCGTACGCCCATGCCGACGGTCGTATACCTCTGTCTCGCGGACGAGGAAGCTTGGCGGCGGCTCGAGGCCCCTGTTCGTCCACTTCCTCGCCCCGAGATTCATCGTGTCGTCCGAGCGGACACGCCGCTCACGCTCGGGGTCGCCGCCCCACCGGAGCTGCTCCCAGAGCCACGGCCGGAGCTCCACATGCGGCCCCACATGGCGTCTGGAGGCGGAAGGGGCTCACCGGCGGCGAGAAATGTGAAGAGGGGAGTGGGGAATTGCGACGAGACGCAATGGCGGGGGGACAAAGTTTCGACCCGCATATGCACCGCGAACCCGTAGATATACTGGTTGGGGGGAGGGCGGTTTGCGGGCTGTGGTAAAAAAAAATTACGGGTCGGGCGAGTATACGGGCTCTGTTCTGGCCAGAAAATTGGGCCGAGCGCATATACTCGCCGGAATTTTGCGGGTTCGTGACTTTTTTTTCGAAGGGCCATATGCCGATCTTTTATTAGAAAGAACAGGAAGAGTACAGCGAGCTAGGCAGTCTAGGCGATCTAGAACTGTCAGCCGTCAGAGTTTAACTCTGAATACACACTGAAGAAACAAAGGGGAAGCTCGGCCACCAGAGGCAAGCACAAAACAGCAAAGAAGAAGGAAAACAAGTCAGCAGAGATTGCCAACACAGCCAGCAGTCCTCCATGTTGCAATATCCTCTCTGATTAGTTCGAGCACCCTGTCCACACTGCTAGCCACTTGCTCAAAGATCCGAGCATTCCTTTCTTTCCAAATCCTCCAGTGTAGCAGGATTGCGATAGTGTCAAAATTACGCCGTTCCGGCTTGGGGACCTCCTTCCTCGTATTCAGCCACCACTCCTCCGTACTACAAAAGCTGTCATCTGGAGTCCGAAAGTCTGCCCCGGTCCAATCCCTGAATTTTATCCAAACCTGCTAGGAGAAACAACAGTGCACAAACAGATGTGTGCAATCCTCGTGTGTCGAGAGGCACAGCGGGCAAGCTCCAGTTGAAGGCCAACCCCTGCGATCCAGATTATCAGCTGTTAAGCACCTTCGGTGAACGACAAGCCACATAAAAAATTTGCATCTTGGTGGCGCTTTGGATCTCCAGATCGGCCCATGGCATGCAAAGCGCACATTCGCAGCAAAGAACAAACCATAAGCACTATTAACAGAGAACTTGTGGTCTCCAGTCCACTTCCAAACCAGGCTATCGGTATCGTCCACCAACAAAGAAGTACTTCGCACAATGTCCCAAATTTTCAGATATTGAGCCATAGCCTGTACCGAAATGCCTCCAGAGATATCCCTAATCCAATTCCTGTTGCACAACGCGTCCTTGACAGATTTACCCGAGTCCTTGACAAAAGAGAATAAGGCAGGAGCCACGTCCTGTATGGAGTTCCCTCCGGGCAGCCACTTGTCCGTCCAGAATTTAGCCCTCTTGCCGTCTCCTAATTGGATAGAAGTGGCCGCCTTAAAGATGTACGAGACCTCCTTTTCCAAACCATCCGGCAGTAAATTCCATGGCCTCTCCTCAGCCTCCCATCTTAAACATGGCCAACGACAGCGGAGGGCATAGCCAACGCACTTAAGGTTCAAGACGCCCAGACCTCCACACTCCTTGGGCATGCACACCCTAGACCATGGCAGGAGACAATGGCCACCATTGATATCACTGTCGCCCTTCCAAAGAAATCCCCGACACCTCCTGTTGATTATTTTCAGCGCCCATGCAGGCAACGGCATAACTGACATAAAGTGGATAGGAAGAGCCATGAGAACCGATTGTGTGAGTGTCAAGCGTCCAGCTGGAGCCATCAGCTTGGGTTTCCATCCCTTCATCTTATTGGAGAACTTGTCGATGAGTGGCAAAATATCCTGACGCCTCAGTCTGTATATTGACAATGGCAGCCCAAGATACTGAAGCGGAAACGGCCTCGACTGACAGGCAAAGTGACGAGCCACAAAAGCATAGATGGAGTCGGTACCCCTGATGCATGTGACAGTGCTCTTTTGCAGATTGATGTGAAGACCAGATGCTTCTCCAAACAGCTTCAGGATGGCCGAGATCACCCCCATATCTGTTGAGTAAGGTTTGAAAAATAGAACTGCATCGTCTGCAAAGAAGGAAGCCCTCGGAACATTGGGGGTCAGACCCAAGTTGGATAGTAGGTTGTTGTGGTCCGCCCAATGCAGCATCGCTTGCAATGTGTCCATGGCAAGAGTAAAGAGCGCCGGGGACAGCGGGTCTCCCTGTCTCACACCTTGGCCAAGTGCGAACGGCTCGCAAGTCTCACCGTTGACCAACACAAAGGACGACGCGGTGCGCAGAAGGCCACAAACCCAAGAGCACCAACGCCGACCAAAGCCTCTCCTTATCAATATCTGAACACTAGTAGAAAACAGGGCTTTGGTCCAGGCCGGGTCAGCCCATTAGTCCCGGTTCAGTCTAGAACCGGGACCAATGTGGGCATTGGTCCCGGTTCGTGAGCCCAGGGGGCCGGCCGGGCCACGTGGGCCATTGGTCCCGGTTCATCTGGACCTTTTGGTCCCGGTTGGTGGGATGAACCGGGACCAATGGACCTCGCTCCTGGCCCACCACCATTGGTCCCGGTTGGTGGCTTGAACCGGGACCAAAGGCTCCCCTTTAGTCCTGGCTCATGTGACCAACCGGGACCAATGAGGTGCCTATATATACCCCCTCGCGCAAGAGCAGAGCACAGTGCTCTGTTTTTTCTGGCCGAGGGGGAGAGGGCTTTGTGGTGCTCTAGCTCACCTCCTATGCACATGAGGTGTTCGATGGAATGCCCGAGCCACACTACTTAAGCTTTCTCCTCTCGAAGCTCGACCTCCAAGCTCCATTTTCCTCGAGATTTGTCTAGATTTAGCGGTCCGTCACGCCCCGTCCCCGTCTTCACCGCCGTCGATCACCCGCGCCGATCTCATCACCGACACCACCGTGGTGAGCCTCTTGTTCTTATCTTCTTTCTGAAAGGAAAAATATTCTTACTTGTATGTTTAGATAGATACTTGTATCATTTTCTTACATTTATTATTGCATCTTATATAGTGCGATGGTTTTGGTATCCGCCCCCGTCGGCCCTCGTCCTGTCTATGATTCGGATGTGGTATGTATATTATCTTTATAACTATTGGTTCATTTATTGTTTATGAAAATTATGCCGACCAACGTGACATAGATTTTATTTATCTAGGATGTATGTGAATCGGAAATGCCAACCGACCCTATTGTCGAGAGGTTAAATTTAGTTGAAGAAGAAAACAATTTGTTGAAGGAAAAAATAAAAAAAATTGAGGAGGAGAAGATGATATTGGAGTTGCATGTTGCGGATGTCGTCGATGATCACAAGATCAAGATGGATGCAATGCGCTTGAAGATTAGAAAGATTAGAAAATATGCCATTCATACCGAGGCTTGGTATCATTATGCCGTTGGATCAATTGTTACCTTGGTTGCGATTATGATCGCATTTGTTTTCGCATTGAAATGTTTTACATAGTTTCAATGTATGGTTTAATTAATTAGATGCTCTGGAGAGCTATATGTTGTTAGATGAGAACTATGTATGCACTTTGGTTTTAATGTGATGATGAACTTCTATTAATTTGGACACTTAATTATATATAATGCACGCAGATGAACCGGCAATGGATGTACGGTGACAGACACACCCGCGAGTACATTAAGGGCGTGCATGAGTTTCTCGATGCGGCTGAGGCAAACAAGCAGAATGGTTTTATGTGTTGTCCATGCACTGAATGTGGGAATACGAGGTCTTACTCTAACCGGAAAATCCTTCACTCCCACCTGCTTTACAAGGGTTTCATGCCACACTATAATGTTTGGACGAGGCACGGAGAAATAGGGGTTATGATGGAAGACGGCGAAGAAGAAGACTACGATGACAACTATGTGCCCCCTGAATACGGTGATGCTGCAACGGGGGGAGCTGGTGAAGATCAAGAGGAACCAGACGATGTGCCCAATGATGCTGCAACGGGTGAAGCTGCTGAAGATCAAGAGGAACCAGACGATGTGCCCGATGATGATGATCTCCGCCGGGTCATTGTCGATGCAAGGACGCAATGCATTAGTCAAAAGGAGAAGCTGAAGTTCGATCGCATGTTAGAGGATCACAAAAAAGGGTTATACCCCAATTGCGAAGATGGCAACACAAAGCTCGGTACCGTACTGGAATTGCTGCAGTGGAAGGCAGAGAATGCTGTGGCTGACAAAGGATTTGAGAAGCTACTAAAATATTGAAGAAGAAGCTTCCAAAGGATAACGAATTGCCCGACAGTACATACGCAGCAAAGAAGGTCGTATGCCCTCTAGGATTGGAGGTGGAGAAGATACATGCATGCCCTAATGACTGCATCCTCTACCGCGGTGCATACAAGGATCTGAACGCATGCCCGGTATGCGGTGCATTGCGGTATAAGATCAGACGAGATGACCCTGGTGATGTTGACGGCGAGCCCCCCAGGAAGAGGGTTCCTGCGAAGGTGATGTGGTATGCTCCTATAATACCACGGTTGAAACGTCTGTTCAAAAACGAAGAGCATGCCAAGTTGATGCGATGGCACAGTGAGAACCGAAAGAAAGATGGGAAGTTGAGAGCACCCGCTGACGGGTCGCAGTGGAGAAAAATCGAGAGAAAGTACTGGGATGAGTTTGCAAAGGACCCAAGGAATGTATGGTTTGCTTTAAGCGCGGATGGCATTAATCCTTTCGGGGAGCAGAGCAGCAATCACAGCACCTGGCCCGTGACTCTATGTATGTATAACCTTCCTCCTTGGATGTGCATGAAGCGGAAGTTCATTATGATGCCAGTTCTCATCCAAGGCCCTAAGCAACCCGGCAACGAAATTGATGTGTACCTAAGGCCATTAGTTGAAGAACTTTTACAGCTGTGGAATGAAAACGGTGTACGTACGTGGGATGAGCACAGACAGGAGGAATTTAACCTTAAGGCGTTGCTGTTCGTGACCATCAACGATTGGCCCGCTCTCAGTAACCTTTCAGGACAGACAAACAAAGGATACCACGCATGCACGCACTGTTTAGATGACACTGAAAGTATATACCTGGACAAATGCAGGAAGAATGTGTACCTGGGCCATCGTCGATTTCTTCCGACCAACCATCAATGTCGAAAGAAAGGCAAGCATTTCAAAGGCGAGGCAGATCACCGGAAGAAGCCCGCCATGCGCACCGGTGATCACGTGCTTGCTATGGTCAATGATTTACACTACGTAATCTTTGGAAAGGGTCCCGGTGGACTAGCTGTTCCGAATGACGCTGAGGGACACGCACCCATGTGGAAGAAGAAATCTATATTTTGGGACCTACCCTACTGGAAAGACCTAGAGGTCCGCTCCTCAATCGACGTGATGCACGTGACGAAGAACCTTTGCGTGAACCTGCTAGGCTTCTTGGGCGTGTATGGGAAGACAAAAGATACACCTGAGGCACGGGAGGACCTGCAACGTTTGCACGAAAAAGACGGCATGCCTCCGAAGCAGTATAAAGGTCCTGCCAGCTACGCTCTTACGAAAGAAGAGAAAGAAATCTTCTTTGAATGCCTGCTCAGTATGAAGGTCACGACTGGCTTCTCGTCGAATATAAAGGGAATAATAAATATGCCAGAGAAAAAGTTTCAGAACCTAAAGTCTCATGACTGCCACGTGATTATGACGCAACTGCTTCCGGTTGCATTGAGGGGGCTTCTACCGGAAAACGTCCGATTAGCCATTGTGAAGCTATGTGCATTCCTCAATGCAATCTCTCAGAAGGTGATCGATCCAGAAATCGTACCAAGGCTAAGGAGTGATGTGGCGCAATGTCTTGTCAGTTTCGAGCTGGTGTTCCCACCATCCTTCTTCAATATCATGACGCACGTCCTAGTTCATCTAGTCGACGAGATTGTCATCCTGGGGCCCGTATTTCTACACAATATGTTCCCCTTTGAGAGGTTCATGGGAGTCCTAAAGAAATATGTCCGTAATCGCGCTAGGCCAGAAGGAAGCATCTCCATGGGCCATCAAACAGAGGATGTTATCGGGTTTTGTGTTGACTTCATTCCTGGCCTTAACAAGATAGGTCTCCCTAAATCGCGGTATGAGGGGAGACTGACTGGAAAAGGCACTCTTGGAAGAGACTCAATAATATGCAGGGACGGATATTCTTGGTCTCAAGCACACTACACAGTTCTACAGAACTCTACCTTGGTGACCCCGTATGTCGATGAACACAAGAACAGTCTGCGCTCCAAACACCCGGAGCAGTGCGACGACTGGATTACATGTGAACACATCAGGACTTTCAGCAGTTGGTTGGAAACACGTCTCAGAGGTGACAACACTGTTTGTGATGAGTTGTACTTGTTGTCCAGGGGACCATCTTTGACTGTATTGACTTACAAAGGATACGAGATAAATGGGAATACATTTTACACGATCGCCCAAGATCAAAAGAGCACCAACCAAAACAGCGGTGTCCGCTTTGATGCAGCAACCGAGAGCGGAAAGGATACATATTATGGTTACATAGTGGACATATGGGAACTTGACTACGGACCTGATTTTAAGGTCCCTTTGTTTAAGTGCAAATGGGTCAATCTGTTAGGCGGCGGGGTACAGGTAGACCCACAGTACGGAATGACAACAGTGGATCTGAAAAATCTTGGGTACACTGACGAACCGTTCGTCCTAGCCAATGATGTGGCACAGGTTATCTATGTGAAGGACATGTCTACCAAACCGAGAAAAAGAAAAGATAAGGAAGCGAATACATCATACGATGAGCCAAAGCGCCACATAGTTCTTTCAGGAAAAAGGGACATCCTGGGAGTGGACGGCAAGACAGACATGTCTGAAGATTATGAAAAGTTTCATGAAATTCCTCCCTTCAATGTCAAGGCTGACCCAAGCATCCTGATAAACAATGAAGATTATCCATGGTTACGGCGCAATAAGCAAATGACACAAGCGAAGAAAAAGTGAAGACTTTCTCCCGCAACTTTGTAACACACGAACATGCTACCATTGTCCGTTTTGTACATGCACATGCTATGTGGGTGAAATTATGATACCATCCCAACTTTCAACTTTTTCAGAGTTCATTTGAAATGCTTTCATGTCTTATGGTTCGGCCCTCGTAATACCATGACCATTAGTCCCTGGCCCATGCCAACTTTCAACTTTCAACTTTCTAAAACTAATGGCACTAACAGAAACTTTCAACTTTCATCTATTCTCATTTTTTAGTAAGTTAATCACAAACTTGTGATTCAAACAATTTTCAAAGAATTCAAATTTTAACTATTCAAATTTGAAAACTAATGGCACTAACAGAAAGTTTATAATTTTTCTAAAACTAATGGCACTAACAGAAAGTTTATAATTTTGCTAACCTAAAAGCAAACAGAATTAAAAATTAAAGCAAAAAACAAAAGAAAATAAATAATGCAAAAAACAAATAAAAAAAACAGGAAAAAACTATTTTTATAGTAAAGTTAATCACAAAATAAAATAAATAAAGCAACAAAGAAAACAAAAAAAACTAAAAAAGTGTTTTCAAATTTGAAAACTAATGGCACTAACAGAAAGTTTATAATTTTTCTAAAACTAATGGCACTAACAGAAAGTTTATAATTTTGCTAACCTAAAAGCAAACAGAATTAAAAATTAAAGCAAAAAACAAAAGAAAATAAATAATGCAAAAAAAATCAAAAAAACAGGAAAAACTATTTTTATAGTAAAGTTAATCACAAAATAAAATAAATAAAGCAACAAAGAAAACAAAAAACTAAAAAGTGTTTTCAAATTTGAAAACTAATGGCACTAACAGAAAGTTTATAATTTTTGTAAAACTAATGGCACTAACAGAAAGTTTATAATTTTGCTAACCTAAAAGCAAACAGAATTAAAAATTAAAGCAAAAAATAAAATAAAATAAATAATGCAAAAACAAATCAAAAAACAGAAAAAACTATTTTTATAGTAAAGTTAATCACAAAATAAAATAAATAAAGCAACAAAGAAAACAAAAAACTAAAAAATTATTTTCAAATTTGAAAACTAATGGCATTAACAAAAAGTTTATAATTTCTCTGAAACTAAAAGCATAAAGAATTAAAAAATAAAGCAAAAACCAAAAGAAAATAAATAAAGCAACAAAAAAACAAAAAAATGCCACCTACTGGGCCACCACGGCCTGAATACGACTAGAAACCCTACCATGGGCCAGGATTTAGGCCCGCAGCGGGCCCAATAGGCCCACAGGCATTGCAGTGACAGATTAGGTCCGAAAGCCTGTAGTTGAGAGGAGCTCGGGAGGATGGGCGCAGCAGCGCTTATAAACCACTCCCGAGCCCTCTCAACTAGCGAGGTGGGACTAAACTTTTGGGCACGGGGCAGCACAAGGCCATTGGTCCCGGTTGGTGGCACCAACCGGGACTAAAGGGGGCATTGGTCCCGGTTCGTGGCACGAACCGTGACCAATGCCCCCCTTTAGTCCCGGTTGGTGCCACCAACCGGGACCAAAGGCCGCCACTTCCCGCACGTTGGGCTGCTGAAAATTGGCATTTGGTCCCGGTTGGTGCCACCAACCGGGACCAAAGGGGGGCATTGGTCACGGTTCGTGCCACGAACCGGGACCATTGCTCTAGGTATATAAGGTAGCACTTGTGAAAATTTCGCCAACCGCTCCCATTCGCCCCCGACGCCCCCAGGCCGTTCGTCGTCGTCGTCACGGCCCCGAGCCCGTCGTCGCCCGCTCCCCGTTGCCGTCTCCCCGCGCCGCCGCAGGCCTTGTCCCCGTCGCTGCTTGCGCCGTCGCCGGCCTCCTCCTCGTCGCTGCGTGCGCCGTCTCCGGCCCCCTCCCCGTCGCCCCGCGCCGCGCTGCCGGCCTCCCCCGCGCCGTCACCGGCCTCCTCCCCGTCACGCCCCCAGTGAGCTCCCCCCTTCCCATCGATCCCTGCCGCTCTGACCATCGTCGCCGAGAGGCTCATATGTATGGCTATGTATGTATGTATGTATGGCTATGTATGTATGTATATGCTCTCTGTATATGGATTTGGCTATGTATATGCTCTCTGTATATGCTCATATGTATGTATGTTCATATAGCATTTTTTCTATATATGAATTATTATTTTGTTCATGGATATATGCTAAAGAAAATGAGGGGGGTGATAGATGATGATGAGGGGTCGAGAGTGGGACGAGAGGTCGAGAGGTGGCGAGGGGAGAAAAAATGTTATCAGGGACGAGGGTCGTCGAGGGGTCGAGAGAGGGACGAGGGGTCGAGAGAACTAAATAATAAGAAGAAGAGGAGAGGAAGAAGAGGAGAAATAAATAAGAAGAAGAAAAAAGAAGAAAAAGAAGAGGAGAAGAAGAAAGGAATAGTGGAGAAGAAGAGAAAATAGAATATATTCTATTTTCTCTTCTTCTCCACTATTCCTTTCTTCTTCTCCTCTTTTTTTTCTTCTTTTTTTTCTTCGATCTTCTCCTCTAGCTATTCCTTTCTTCTTCTTCTTCTTCTTCTTCTTCTTCTTCTTCTTCTTCTTCTTCTTCTTCTTCTTCTTCTTCTTCTTCTTCTTCTTCTTCTTCCTCTTCTTCTTCTTCTTCTTAATTTTTATCGGGAACAAGGGTGTCGAGGATCGCCGAGGGGTCGAGGGTCGGGAACTAGGGTAGAGGGTCGAGGGTCGTTAAGGGGTCAAGGGTCAAGGGTTTCAGGGTCGAGGGTTCGAGGGTTCTATAGGGTCGAGGGTCGAGGGTTCCAGGGTCGTCTAGGGGTCGAGGGTTCCAGGGTCGTCGAGGGTTCGAGGGGTCGAGGATCGCCGAGGGGTCGAGAGAGGTTTGCTAGTGTCAAAGTATTGAAGAAATCCATGGCTTCATCATTAGCCGGAAGTAACCAGGGCATGGGCATGACGAAGTCCTCCAAAATTGTTTTGGAATGGTGTCCCGGATAGGATAATTTGCCTTTTGTATGAATTTCAGCAAAGGCCTTCCAAATAATGATATTTGGAAGGTTCTTGCTGAACTTTGTACCAAAAAGCGAATTATCCTATCTAGGACTCCGTTCCAAAATAACTTTGGAGAGCTTTGTACCATCATGCACATGTTACTTTCGCCTAATGATGAAGACATGGTTTTGTTGAATCCTTTGACACTACGCAACCTCCCGACCCCTCAGCGATCCTCTCGAACATGAGAGGAAGAAGAGGATCGCCGAGGGGTCAAGGGTTCCAGGGTCATCGAGGGTTTGAGGGGTCGAGGATCGCCGAGGGGTCGAGAGAGGTTTCCTAGTGTCAAAGTATTGAAGAAATCCATGGCTTCATCATTAGCCAGAAGTAACCAGGGCATGACGAAGTCCTCCAAAATTATTTTGGAATGGTGTCCCAGATAGGATAATTTGCCTTCTTGTATGAATTTCAGCAAAGGCCTTCCAAATAACGATATTTGGAAGGTTCTTACTGAACTTTGTACCAAAAAGCGAATTATCTTATCTAGGACTCCGTTCCAAAATAACTTTGGAGAGCTTCATACCATCATGCACATGTTACTTTCGCCTAATGATGAAGACATGGTTTTGTTGAATCCTTTGACACTAGGCAACCTCCCGACCCCTCGGCGATGCTCTCGAACATGAGAGGAAGAAGAGGATAAAAAAAGAAGAGGAAGAAGAAAAAAAGAGGAGAAGAAAGAATAGAGGAGTTCTTCTCCTCTATTCTTTCTTCTCCTCTTTTTTTCTTCTTCTTCCTCTTTTTTTATCGGGAACGAGGGTCGTCGAGGGACATAGATGTAGTGTCGTCGTTGTCGATATATACCCCCTCCCGATAGCTTACTATGATTAGGTAGCTAGTTCTACGTTTGGCACTAATATATCCATCTGTCATGTTTGAATAATAATTGCCATGTTGTAAATATTTGTAGAAACTATGGACACCGCCCTAGACGAAGCAAAAGAAGCGTTGTTGAGGGACATAATCGCAGAAGGAAGTGATGTCGTCTCGTTGTTTCTCAACGAAACCGATGGTCTGGAAGGAGAGGGTGAACAAGCTGGCTACGGTGACCTAATGCCGGTGCAAGAAGAAGAACATGAGGACGGCTCCGGTGACCCAATGCCGGTGCAAGAAGGAGACCGTGATGACGGCTCCGGTGACCGAACCGAGTCCGGCCAGGTATATATATTAGTTAAGCCTGTGCTGACTAGCTGATTGATGCATTCATTGTTTTGGTATGTACACATATTAATTAAGTCTTTGTTCTTTTTTCTAGCCCTCCGGATCGAGCACAACTTCGGTAAAGAGACGAGGCCCGAAGAAAAAGTTGAGCTCGGATGAAAAGTATGAGATCGTAGCAATCGCGCCCGACGGCCAACCGATTGAACCCCTCCGGACAAAGAGCGCATTTGTTCTCAGTGCGGGGTTCTGGTTAGGGACAAGATCCCGATAAGCATCCAGCAATGGTTTAAGCCGGCTACAGAAGACCCTGAGGTGTCTTATGTCAATGATATGCAGAAAAATGATCTTTGGACTGAGCTGAAGTCAAATTTCACCCTACCGCCAGAGGATAATCCAGAGAACCCAGTTAAAGAGAAATTAATCAAGTCTTTTGCTCTGAAGAGGATGGCAGAACTATTCAGGAGGTGGAAGAAAGAGCTGAATAAGTTTGTTGAAAATAATGAGACACCAGAATTCAAGGGCAGATATGAGAAGATCAGAGATCACTGGCCCGCATTTGTGGCCCACAAGACATCGGAAAAGAGTAAGAAGATGTCGGCGACAAACAAGCAAAATGCTGCGAAGAAGATGCTTCACCATCGCACGGGGTCAGGTGGCTACCTCGTAGCCCGGCCTAAGTGGGCCAAGACTGAGAATGATCTGGTTGATAAAGGGATCGAACCAGAGACAATTAGCTGGCCAGACCGTTGCCGGACTTGGTTCTTCGGGGCTGGCGGAACCTTGGACCCTGTAACAGGAAGTGCATTTGGACGAACGATCAAATGGACATACCAGTCAGGAAGCTTAAGCAGTATATCGAAGCAGCGCAGCAAGGGAAGTTCTTTCCAGACAGAGAGAACGACGAGCTCACAATGGCCCTCGGGAATCCTGAGCACCCTGGACGGACACGAGGCACGCCAGGCTCCATTCCGTGGAAGGTTGGGTTTCCGGACGCAGGCGGTTACAAATCCCATGAGAGGAGGAAAAAAGTGCAGCAGACCCAAATGCAGGCGCTGCAAGCAAAGGTAGACGTGATAGAGGAACGAGAAGCAAATCGCAGCAAACGTACTGCCGAAGCCTCCCCCGAAGCTACCCCGCCATCTCAGCGCAGAAGCAGCATGGCTTCCACCGAGCTGCTTCAGCCGGAGCATGCCTTGATGGCTCCTGCCAGCTATCCCGTGGATGCTATCACGGAGTCTCAAAATTGCCACCTTATGACGCAATGGATGAATTTGAAGGTCAAGGCGGCTGTTGGCTCTGTTTATCCTACTGAACCCGGCGCAACTTTTAACTGTCGGCCGATTTCAGAAGGATATGCTAGGGTGATGGTGGATGAAATAACGGAGGGATTTGAGGACCTCCAGCTTGACCACCCTACCGGTGAAGGGGAGACTCGGCTGGGGTCTGCTCTGAAGACTCCATGCCTATGGCGGAAGGAGCTCATCAACCTTCCGAACTGGATGCCTCCGCCTCCTCCTCCTCCTCCTCCGGCGAGTCAGGGCACTCCACCTCCTCCACCGCCTCCTCCTCCGGCGAGTGACGATCAGGGCCCGCGGCCGGCTCCTTCTCCGGCGCGTGGCGGCACTCCGCCTCCTTCTTCGCTTGCGCCGACGCGCCCGAGCAGCCAGCCTCCTCCTTCTCCGCCTCGTCAGCAAGGGCGGAAGAGAGCCGCCGCCGCTCCAGCTGCTCCGGCGCGTCGTAGTCCTTCTCCTCCGCCTCGTAAGTAAGTAAAGAAGACAACCGCTCCGTCTGCTCGGTCGGCGTCTAGCAGTACAACCAGAGGCGGGAGGACATACAGATTCTGTCTTTCTCTGAAGACTCCAGAGAAGTTACCATATGAGAGGACCCCGGAGGAGAACGCCGAGATCGCGCGAACCGAAGTGGATGACTGGTTTCAAGGGTTGAGAGCAAAGAGACATCCACCTCCGGAGGAGAAGGTAGATCCGGTGAAAGTGAAGCGCACTCTGGCTGCCCTGGCAAAACCACCCAAGTCTCCGCCGAAAGGCAACTATGAGCGCATTATTGCAAAGACATGGGCCGAAGCGGAGCGGTCGGGAAGTACAGTCAGTGATCAAAGGCTGAAAGAACGACGAGCAGCTGGGAAACAAATTGCCCAGCTCGGCGAACAAGCGAAGCAATCGTGCCCCCCCCCTCAAGGTGCCTAGCGACATCGTCGATCCGAGGATGGTGCCCGGTTATGGCAATGTTGACGATTACCTGCCCGACGATGTACATTATGATACCATGGAGGTGCAGATACACAGATACGAGTACGGGAAGCCTCTCGTCAAAGATGAAAAATCTTTAACAACGATGATGCGAAGATTACATGATTGGTACTTGAAAATCTGCAGAGAGTCTGGGGGGAGGAGTACTTTGTATGCGAGAGTTAAACCGGAGCATGACCTCGTTGGAATTGAACTGTTGCCTATTCCATTTGAGGAGTTCTATCAGTTTTTCAATCAATTGGCCCTCGATAAAACAACGATCACCTGCTACTGTCTGTAAGTACTACTACTTCTGTCATTAAGTCTCTCTATATAGCTCATCTCTTTCATTGCATGTATTTATAATTATCCTCACTATATTATGCAGAATGAAGATCGCCGAATTGAAGAAAAGACAAATCGGTGATATTGGGTTCGTTAACACATATCTCATAGATGCAACTGAGGTTCAACATCGTCCCGGAGATACCGAGGCCAACTTGCTACGATCATTCAAAAAAATGAAAACAAAGATATAATACTCTTTCCTTACAGCTTCAAGTGAGTGTTACTGTCTTGTGCATATTTGGTTTCCCTTATATATTAGTCCAGGTTATAGTAATGTAATTGATGAGTTATGCATGCGTGTGCAGTTTCCACTATATTCTCCTAGAGATTAGGCTTGAGCAAGGAGTAGTAACCGTCTTGGACTCTAAACGAAAAGATCCCCAGGAGTATGCGGACATGACTTAAATCCTCAAGAAGTCAGTTAAATCGATCATTATCCACCATATCAGCAACTTTGTTCATTTCCTGATATCAAGTAATTGTTTTTTTTGTCCGGTAGGATTTGGAGAAAATTCACCAGAACAGTTCCGGGACTGCCGAATGAGCTGGAATTTAGACACCCGAAAGTAAGTACTATAGTAGCATGTTTCGCGCATCTCCTAGTGATTCAAGCGCTAGTTTCATCAATACCATTTAGCATTCTTGCTTATTAGTTTGATTGACCTCTATTTCTTGTAAAGTGGTTGTGGCAGGAAAAATGGAATGATTTCTGTGGATACTACGTCTGCGAGTCCATCCGCCACACGACCTGTGAGCGGGGCGGGTACTCTGACGAACAATATGAAGTACGTAAATAACAACATTCACAATTTTATATTATTACCATCATTTGTATTGAGTTTCATTCATTCATATATATATGTATTGACCCCCTTCTTCAAATTAGATGTTTCGGAAGCGGGATGAACTCCTAGCACCAGCTCGCATGCGAGCAATTCAAGAGGAATTGGCGGCATTCTTTCTTGACCAAGTGATCGCTGAAGATGGAGAATACTATGTGGACCATGAGTCCGTATGATTATATTTGTAAGAGATAATTATTGTATATATGTAGCCGGTCGTGTCGGATAGATATACGAGAACTTGTTGTTGTGGTCGATATCACTTCTCTCTGTATGCATATATGTTCATGACGATCTTCTGTTTCCTTCGTTTGCTTAGTAGCTAACTAGCGTGTCTAGTCCTCTCTATACGTATGTATAGTACGTAGCGTCGACCAAGCACGGACGTAAGAGAGGACACTTCTCTCTATTAATTATAGCTAGCTAACACAATACATGAAACACCTAAATTAACCCCCCAAAACCCCCAACCCCCCCCTTTAAAAAAAAAATAAAAACTCCAGCCACAGAAATGCTGACGCGTGGATGCCTATTGGGGCACCAACTGGGACCAAAGGGTCTCCTGCCTGGGCTCTGCGCACTGCCCATGTGGAGGCCCATCAGTCCCGATTCTGGATTGAACCGGGACTAAAGGTACAGGGCATTAGTACCGACACTTTAGTCCCGGTTCAGGAACCGGGACTAAAGGCCCTTACGAATCGGGACTATAGGCCCTTTTTCTACCAATGGAATGATGAACTCCCAGGATAAGGTGTCAAAGGCTTTGGAGATATCAATCTTCATAAGAACTGCAGGAGATTTCTTCCGATGCAGAATTCTCGCAGCATTGCAAACAAATTTGAAGTTCTCATGAATACTTACGGGGTCTGCTAGAGTTGCTCTGGCAGCCACAAAGCGGACATACGTCCTGAACCGACATGTTGCATTTCTTCAAAACATCGGTGGTAGGAAGTGAGTGGGGTGCAAGTCGCCATAGGAAAATTCTGACTTTCGAGGGCACCTTTAGTTTCCACAGTGAGCTCCAGGAATTTTCGTCCCTCTGTGCATTAGATGATCCACTTCGTCCTTCTAACCACTCCACCCGCTGTAGTTTTGTTTTGAGCAAGAACTTGTACGCAGAACAAACTGAAAACTTTGCCCTTCTTGCCCGGATACCAAGCCCAAAAATCTTCATTGTTATTAGTGCATGTGGGTATCTTCAAGATCGCGTTCACATCTATCGGCAAGAACATAGAACACACCAGTGTTTCATCCCATGTCGCCGTAGCTGGCGACAGCAGTTCAGACATCATTCTTGGTGGATATGCAACACGGGACGTCATCTGTCTCGGCGTGGTTTCCTTTGGGATCAGATGTCCGTCCAAATGTTCGTGGTTTGGCCATTGCCAATCCGACAAATTATCCCTTGCTTAAGCAAGTCTCACACCTCAAGGATTGCCCTCCAAATTTTAGAAGGCCTAGCCCCTAGTTCCGCATCGAGAATATTACTATTTGGAAAGAATTGTCTTGCTCTTGCATCACTCTCCAAGCGAGGTCTTTAAAACTGAGTTCTTCAAAATTTTGTGGACTTGTCATCACATTCTAAGAGACCCAAGCTGGTTTGCGCTCTCCTTGCTTGCAGCCCCACCAAAATTTCCGTATTATAGAATCTATATAATCGCATAAGCCCCTTGGGATCTTAAAGCAAGACATCGAATATACCGGGATTGCATGAGGCATGAATTTGATGAAGACATCTTTTCTACTTGTTGAGAGGCATTAGGTCATCCAACCCTTCGCCTCATCCCATACTCTGTCACTTAGGTATTTGAACATTCCTTCCTTTGTGTGCCCAACATTTGTTGGCACACTCAAGCACCTACCACTGAGAGATCATTAGGAACATGTAGGTAGCCTTTGGCAGCATTGCGAACTATCTTAGGACAGCCCCTACCGAAGAATATTGAGGACTTATCTCTGTTAATTTTTTGCCCTGAGGCCATGCAATATGCCTCCAATAGGTTTGATACCTCTTCCACTCTATTAACACTTACCCTGAAGACAACAGGTTGTCATCCATGAATAAAAGATGGTTCACCGTTGGGGCCGATGGTGTCACCTTAATGCCGCTGAGCTGGAACGACTGATCCTGAGATTTTAAGAGGCAAGAGAGGCCCTGTGCTGCTAACAAGAAACTCACGATGGGAATGTGCCAACGTGACCCATTGGGACACTGGTCAGGCCCATAATTTTAAGGCCGATGGGTCTTTTGGGTAGACTTCACTAAAAACTGGGCCAGAGGAGCCGGTCACCAGCAGGTTAACCCAAAGTCAGTTGCCAAAGGTTATAGTCCGCTGTTATAATGTGCATGCCTTTGCAAGGTTGTTACCCTTGTGCTTACATGAAAACTTCAAACTATTGACCAAGACTTTTTTGTTTCAAAGTTACAAATATGCTACCTTATGATGAGAACGATTCATGGTAAAATTATAAACCAGGGACATTCTTTGAACAAGTAAATTCTAAATATCTTAACTTACTAAAGATCCCAACAGCTGAATGATATGCTAGAAATAAAGTTTTTTTTGTAAATGCTACTTATTCTTGTGCTTTTTTAAGACAAACGCACAAAGTTTTATTGAACAGTTACAACGTTTACAGGAACGAACAAAAAATCATCAGGGTGGCCTAACCAAACATGATAATGTGTCTCCTTTGATTGCATCCACTGTCAGTTAGAGGCAACATAAATTTTGTGGATGTACAGATCCAATGCTCCATGTCCTTCCAGAGAATATAGAGAGGCCAGCAAGGACTAGGGCTGCGGTCCGGCCCATTCCCATCCTAAAATAAAACCAAGAGCGCCGTGCAAGTGCTGCCTACGCTACCCTGGGCTGCACCGCAGTTATCGCTCAGATCTAGCGTTACTGTTGAACACTCAATGGCGAAGTGGCGATATGTATCTTGCCTCCGCCTGCTGGCCGAGTGTTGCGGCAGAATGGCAACCTGTTGGCCATGCATGCATGCCACTATGTCGTTCGTTCGTGCATTTTCCACGGCACGTCAGGGTGCCACTACCAGTTCTCCTCCGAAGTTAGTTGGCAACTACCCTGAATGAAACTCCTAGACCGTCCGTGGCCATCAGGTGTGCCTTTGGCGCTTCCCATGTGACCAAAAACTTTGCTACTGCTCCTTTTCTGGCGGGGCAATGCTACACCTACGAAGGGCCTTACGTAATTGTTACGTGCTCCTTCCCCATGCTTCCATCCGTGCACACACTCCATCCTACGGCTGTCTTTTTCTTTTTTTTCTTTCTAATCTAATTATCTTCCCCTGAGCTTAAAAAATAATCATCTCCCTCCCTCCCCTGATTTTAAAGGGGTGGGGCCGGGCTTTATTTGATTTCAATCAAACCATGCCACGTATGCGGGAGCACGGATGGGCGCACGCCGGGAGAGCAGGCAAGTCTCGTCCGGGGGGGGGGGGAGGGGGGGGAGGCAAAGAATTAGCGAAGGAAGGTTTACGTAGCCCTACATAGTCCTTTCGTAGGCGTAGGATTATTGTTTCTGGCGTCATGCAGATGCGGCGATAAGTTTTTGTTTTGTCCAACAGAATGTTACTACTAGCCAGTAGTAGTGGTTTGAGAACGGAACTTGCTAAAAAATGCTAGCCGTCCAACTGATGAAGTCAACACATTTGCTATTTTTCTTTTAAAGAAAACATTCGATCTATTTATCAATTGTCAAGGTAGCATAGAGAACATCAGAAGAAAAATATTGTATCTACATTTGTAAACCACCTAATAACAACTACAAACACTAGAGCAAGCCGAGCCGAAGGTGCACCAACAACATCGCCCCTCCTGCACAGTCGAAAAGTAGCTTCATATTTTTCCGCTTCATGAAGCTAATTCGATGAAGAAACTGTGGTACACAAGTTAGATAGGAGTACGTACGAGGGGATGACCACGGGATAAGAATGACACCTCAATTACGAACGATCTACACTACTTACTCTCTTCGTCTTTCATTTCATCTCATCAAAGTCAGCGCTAGATGCCATGTACGGACACAGAAACAAAGTCAACTAACACTTGTCGAGTTACATGCATCAACATCACGGTTTAATTAATTCAGGATGCCATGCAATATTTGGATTTCTGATGAACCAAGCAAGCATTTCCGGCCAGGTTCACATAGACAGAGGACGCACGGGTCACTCGTGCAGGGTTGGAGACGGCGGCTGGAGCTTGGCGTCGAGCACCTCGGAGCAGACGTTGCCCATGGCGCGGTAGAAGGCGGCGAGGCTGGCGAGCTGGGCGACAAACATCTTGGCCATGAGCGCCCGCGCCGCCGCCTCCCGCTCCTCGCTCACCTTGAGCCTGCTCATGTACCCGGACGCGTTCCGCACCGTCGCGCCCATCTGCTTCAGCCGCTTCTCCTGCTGCACGCTCAGCGCCGTGTTCGACTCAATGAACTCCGCGCCGGCGTCAAGGTCCCCGTCGCGGTGCTCCGCCGGCTGCCGCGCACCGGTGTTGTTGCCGAACACGTACGTGTTCTTGGCGAGCGAGACGCTCCGGACGATCACCTTGCGCTGCTTCTCCATTTCCTGGTTCAGTTTGTGCGGCGTGGTGACCGCGCTCCGGAGGTGCACTTGCGCGGCGGCCAGCTTCCCCTGGTATGCCACCACCGCGCGGACGAACTCCTGGTAGGCCTTGGCGCAGCCGGGGAAGTCGAACTCGTCGGAGCCCTCCTTGCGCATGCGCTCCGGGTGGAACTGGAGGCCCATGATGAACTTGCCCTCGCCGGGGTGATACGCTTCGGGGTCGTAGAATCCTTCGATCAGCCCGTCCGGCGCAAGCGCCATGGGCACGAACCGCTCCGCCAGGCGCCGCACGCCCTGGTGGTGGTAGCTGTTCACCATCAGCTGGTCGCCGTCGAGCAGCGAGTCCGCGAACCAGTCGTGCAGCGGCGTGCCGGGGAGCACGCGCACCGGGTGCCGGTGGCCGTCGTAGTTGGCGTAGTCCATGTGGCACACGGCTGCGTCGTCCTGGGGGTGGAGCTCTTGCTCCACGTCCTGGTAGAGAGAGCCACCGCAGGCGACGTTGAGCACCTGCGAGCCGCGGCAGATGCCGAGGAACGGGACGTTGCGCTCGAGGCAGCGGCGTGCGAGGAGGAGCTCGATGGAGTCCTTCTCGTGGTCCACGGCGGCGTCGCTCGGGTGGAGGCGCCTCACGGCCTCAAGCTGCTCCGGCGAGAGCGCGTCGCCTTCACCGTCGCCGTCGCGGCGGGCGTCGTAGAGGGAGGGGTCGATGTCCTCGCCCTCGCAGAGGAGCACGCCGTGGATGGGCTCGAAGGAGTCGAGCATGGCGTGCACGCCGGCCACCCGCGGCACGATGACCGGGACCGCGCCGTGGCCCACCACTAGGTCCAGGTGGTACTCCCCTGCATCCATCCATGCATGCAAATGTCAGCAATTGGAGCATTCTTCCAAGTTCCAACGAATCCAACACTTTCCCAACATGGACGAAGTGATGAACAAGAAACTCACCGACGAAGTCGACGAACTTGTTCTTGCGGACGGTGCGGCGGGAGACGATGAGCACGCGGGGGAGGTTTATATCAGGGGAGGGAGACATGGCTAGGGTAGCTACCTACCTCTTGCCTCGAAATTCTCAACCTTAACCGAAGGACTTGTGTGGAGGTTCGAGATCAATGGCCGGTCGGTGTGTTCTTGTTGGTTTTCCTGGATTTGTGTGGGGAAGATGCATCTGGATTGAGGTATTTATAGAAGGCGATCAGGATGATCAGGATGGAGGTAGCGCTGATGGATCGATCTTATCACGAAAATCATTTAATTCCAAAACTGGAGGGCATTACTACCATTTGGTAGTAGGAGTACTACTAGTAATTAACTTGCGGCAACCTCGTTACCTACGACGTGTGTGGGCAACCCCGTCTAGGCGCCGCGTGCAGACACCGGAGGTCAAAGGGGCCAAGCGCGATATTGCTACATGCACCCAAAAATAAGCATTTAAAAATATTGCTCTAGCTTGTCAGCATTGGTGATTGACGCATATCCAGCATTCCAGCACAGCATATGCTACGGATTGCTCCAATCTCTTCAGTCTTCATCCCACAATGACATAAAAATCAGTACTACTTATTTATCTGCCAGAAAGCCATGTCAACTTTGGGCTCTGTTTGGATTAGATGAAGTTTGAGTTTGCGTTCGGGTCGCTGCAGGTCTTATAGTCGCTAGGTGTTCTGCGTATCTGTATGTAATTTTTGTGGTTCTGCTATTTTTTGTACTGTCATGACAGATGATGAAAAGATTGAAAGTTTTCCTGGCAGAAAAAAAAAACTGCTACTACAGCTTGCACCAACCTCTAGTCAGCCTCCGTCGCCACTGGGTGCTTAAACAATGGCTATGTCTCCAAAATTGTGCTAGGTAAATGCATTATCTCCGATGCGTTTCAACAGGCTATAAATATTCTAATATGCTAGGTCGTGATTTAACTGTCCGTATTAATATGATTCTGTACATAAGTGTTTACCGAATAAATTTTTGCATGTGATTTACCTGCCAAAATAAATTTTAAGATTTTATTTGGTAAGCACTTATTGGCTTTATCAAAGGGAAAAATGATAAATCAATAGAAGGTGGGCCAAATAAGGTGGTTTTCGGAGGAAAAATAACTTTTGAAAAAACCATAGATAGGAGCGAAAAAATCAAAACAGAGAAAAAGAGGATAAGTACCTAAAGTTTAACGAAGGATACTATGGATGAA
This sequence comes from Triticum aestivum, assembly GCF_018294505.1. Lineage (NCBI taxonomy): Eukaryota > Viridiplantae > Streptophyta > Magnoliopsida > Poales > Poaceae > Triticum > Triticum aestivum. The sequence goes on along the minus strand of NC_057800.1, from coordinate 27,443,674 downwards.
AAAAATGTTACTCCCTCCGATCCGTATTACCTGTCGCTGAAACGGATATTATTTTTAAGTATTTATAAGTAGAAGAGATTAATGAAATTCGGCACATGTGCATCATAAAATGTACAAGGTGCATGTGTTTTTACTTGTTTCATGCTATCGAAGTTATAGCAAATTGAAAACATCCTTCATTTGGAATATTTGAGATATTTACTTAAATTTTCTGATAGAGCAAAATAGTCATGCATGGCTGTTCTCCGACTAATATAACAAGTTTTATTGCTAACGAATATACTACGTACTGGCAACTTAGGCTTGTTCGAACCTTATTACCAGCCCCGTTATTAACAGATATACGCTTGGTAAACACATGATAAGCAAACCTTAATTTGTGCCAAATAGGGGTGCAGAGCGGCGGTCGATCCGCCCCTCTCCACAGTCAAAATAAATCATCTTAAGTTATAAGTTTCCAGCTGGGATTTAGCTTAGTTTGAACTAATTTCCTAGTTACGCGGGACTATGCGGGATGCCCGCTTGCACCCCTAACTGCCAAATCACCATGCTGTGTTTTGGTGATCATTTATATCTTTTTCACTTTTGTTTTGGCAATTAGACATGAACTTGTTCAAACCTAGCATTTTTGCTTGAAAATTCTAGCATGACTAAAGAAATCTTAGAGGCATGTGATTCTTGCTCCGCCACTTGATTTTGACAAATTAGCCCTGTAATTTAAGTGCGTTTAATTTGATAAAAATTTTGAGTAGTGAGAGCAGATGCGTACGTGTTTGGTCGTTATCCTGGGTAGGCCGATGACACGCAGCTGATGTTACGTTCCAGCGTGCGTGCTCATCCTCGTCTTAAACGTGGAATGCGTCAGATGTTTAGCCAGTTCGACCGTCTAACTGGCATGCAGGTCAAAGCTAGCTAGTATGGCTCTACGTTGCGAGAAAGGACAGGTTTCCGATCATAGTGGAGTACTACTAGGTGCAGTGGCACGTGTTTTGAGGTATCCGTGTTGGCTTCAAATTTTTCCTACACGTTTTTAAACATATGTATGCATGTATACCATTTTTTAGTGCTGGTTAGTTTTAGGAGTACTATTTGGTGGGTGTGAAATAATTGTATTATTTCGATCGCACGTGATCAGCTGTAGCTATTAATTGGTGAGAAAATCGATTCGCTTAATTAGTTCCTACCGTACCTTTTCTTCTCCAAGGACATAGGCTCACGAGAATACGACACGTCTATCCGCCCCTGGAGAGATGATTATGAAAGTACACGAGCACTGAGGTGCGTTCGGGGAAAATATATGTTTATACGATTGGGGAGCGTATGAGGCACGCAGGTCCTATGACACGTACGGACTCTCTCGCGTGTGCTTTTTTTTGGCTTTTGATTTTTTGAACGAAAAGTGCAAATTAAGTTTTGTTTTCGTATTCGTATTTCTCATGAGCAACGCTTTCAAATAAGATCCATTTTGAATCTGTTTTGATAATTTTTATAAAAATATGTAAAGTTTCAACTGTTGAAACTTAGTATGAGCGACCGATAAAAACACTTATTTTGTTCCTACGACCAACAAATAAAGTTGCTTAAGGTTTTATCTCTGAAACTTGGTACAAGCAAGCGCAAAATCAGAATTTTCTGATGCAAAACCATATGTTTCAATGATTAAAACTTAAAACATACTACGCCCTCATGCGGGGTGCAACTACTTTGCGAATCGTGAGGCAATCGAGCGGCTAGGCAGGGCCCCGCACCAGCGTGCCCCTTGGAATTTCCGTTCATATGACTATATGTGCAAGCATATGAAACTAAAGGTGCAATTTATTGCATGCTTGTGAGAGTTGTTTAAGAAAGAGCACTAGAGTGAAATATTTACTTGCAACCTGGGCACCTTTCTTTTCTCTTGTTTGGGAACTCCCCTTGATGTTGACAGAGTTAGCAACTCAGAATAAAGAGAAAGTTGAATAAAAAACTCATAGGATGAAAAAAAAAATTGTATGTCAATCGGAAGGAAGGTAGTATTAATTTGGTTATTTTTTCACGAACAAGACCCAAAAGGAGTTGTGAATAGAATGGATTATACAAGGGCCAAAATGTTTTGGCAAGAAACTAATAAAAAAAAGTATCGTCTTGTAAACTAGTTCACAGTAAGTTTGCCTTTTTTCCCCGGTCGCTACTGATCCAGAGATGGAGGAGTTGATGGCCTGCCGAAGAGCCATCTTCTTGCTGCAAGGACTTAACACTCAGAGAGTGATTCTCGGGACGGATTCAGAAGTGTCGGTTTGTAAGATCATGAGTGAGGAAATGTACTCTTCAGCTAATGGGCAAATTGTTGAAGAGTTTAAGGGTTTTCTTCATTTCAGGAGTTTAGTGTTGATGGGTGCGCATTCTAGCCAGGGAAGGTTGTTGTAAGTCTTTATGTAAAACTTGGTTCCACGTGGCTCCTGAGAGTGTTAGCTCAGACTTAACTTCAAAGGGGGCTATGGAGTTTGAATAAATAGGCAACATTTCCCATAATTTTTTTCCCACAGACTGAAAGTCACAAAAAAGTTGCATTTTGCAAACAATGAACCAGGGCCTACTTTGAAAATGGTTGTGGAAGATAAAAAAACACTATAAGTAAATGGCAAAGAATGCTAACAAGAAATTATCTACAGAGACATATATTGTGCAATGGAAAAGAGGAGCTAGAGGATCAATTTTTTGGCAAAGCTCGATAAATTTCAACCATGCATTCCAATAACACACTAATTGTAGGCTGACGATAGCAAAACTGTTTTCTTGGAAGAAACTTGGTTCAATTGAAAATTCTTGACAACATAATTCCAAGATTGTATATTATCCCTTGCACTATGAAGGTAACAGTCAGGATGATTTTGGCAGAATAACTACATACTATAAGGTTTAGAAGAAGATTACATGGCGAGATAGCAGACAATGGTTTAATTTCCAAGATTTGGTAAGCTCAGTGGAACCGTGAAATCAGGAAGGGCAAGTGAAATGGAAGTAGCTAGACATAAATGAACAGGCACAGTCATAATCTATATCTTCATCTCAAATCAGTGGCTATGGTGAGATAGATACATGCAGAGTGCCTCCCAAAATCAAATATCTCAAATAGTTGCATGTCTAGAGTTAGCATCGGAATCAAGAATAATTTAGTTAGAACGGAACAATGGATTGTGTGTGTGTGTGTGTGTGTGTGTGTGTGTGTGTGTGAGAGAGAGAGAGAGAGAGAGAGAGAGAGAGAGAGAGAGAGAGAGAGAGATCATGGATTAGTTGTTATCTAGTTGCTGACTAACCAATCTGGTATGGCAGGTAGTCACATGTGCCTTTCAACGTAATAGAGTGCATGAGAATATTGACCCCTTATTTGGGGGATAGATCCATAATTTTCCAGTGTTTCCACAAAACCAGTGCTCTATGAGAGAACAATGGTATGCTTCACAATTTTTGTACATGTTTATAGGTATGTGCTTGCTACAAATACGATTTGTGCATATTATAAAACATACATGTGATTTTCTCTACCTACTTGCAAGAAAATTGTCTCGCTTAATAATTTGCTAGCCATATATTTGTGCTCCATGTACATAGGTACAAAAATTAGACATGTTGTTGATTGTGCTTGTTTGCTTTTGGAAAAATAAATAAGCAAGAATAGAAGGTGCATTAGCGAAAAATATATGTTATATGACTACATGTGCAAGAAAATGGAACACGATGCATTGTCGGAATGAGAGTAGACGTACCAACTTACTAACAACTGAGTGCAGAGTCGTAGTGCAATGCATGTTTCATGGTAGTCTAGCTGGAAATCATCGGTTAGGTTCAGTTTAAGTAGGACCATGCACTTCAAAGATAATTCCAACTCCAAGATATTGAAATACTATCTTCTACAAATTATTATATCCGGTGGTTTTCTTAAAAATATGAACAGATATTTATCCATACATACATCACTTATTTGCTTTGTTAATTATGGGCATAAATCTACTCCTAAATTACTATGTGTAAGTGGACCTAAATTTGTACGAAATATATCTAATCTTCAGTTGATACTTATGGATTACAGTAATGTGCACAAATAGCACGCCAACTAGAAGAAGACTCTTCATATCCTTGACTTCGTCACAATTCATAAGTCGAACCCATTGTCAAGTCTATTAAGGATACATTTTTTCAACACCACTCCAGAGCTAAGATGAGGTTTACTCTAGCGCCACTCCTAACCTCCGCCTTTGTCATACTAACATCAAGTGCCATTAGGGGCGGAGCTAGCCCTCCCCAACACACACAAATTTCATGTGATTGAAACCAAGTAAACCTCTTTACAATTGCTCCAGGTTCATCCCAATGTATAATTTACTATGTTCAATGGATTGATGCGATATTAGGGGCTTGGGGTGCCCTGCTGTAGATGCTCTAACGATTGCTAAATTTGCCAAAGTGAGCAATTAACCCGGCTTCCGTGTCATAAACCCTGAAAAATGTGCTATAGTCCAAAGTAGATTTATCTTTAGAAAATAAAATAAATTGTATTAATTATGAATAAGGAACAAAGTCTTTGCAAAGCCATTCTTTTACAAAAATCCAAATTTTAGTACTCCATTGTTCACGAAACTTCATGCCCACCAATCCACCGGGAACTTTGGAAGTGGACGTAGAAGAAGCCAAGAAGGTATGAGTGAGGCCGAAGCGTCCTGAGGCTGACCTCCCCTGGATGCGCAACCGGCCGAGAGCCCGGACGTAATGGAGGTCAGATACGACCTCTGTCATGGCCGTCGCCGAGCAGCAGTAGTGCGGTGGTACGTGGCGTGCACAGCAACGGGTGTACGTGCAGTGCAGCGGAGTCCACCGCTATAACGCTTCCTTGCTCTTGGAGGATGCACCATAACTGGAGCCGACAGCTGAACCGAATCCAACGAATGCTTCCTGCCTGCTCACCGTGAAACATGGCACCGCAGGCTCACTGCACTGCGTTTCCGTCCACTTTCATCCATGCGGGATCGGTGGACTTTAGCGACGCAAAAGAAAAAAAGAAGGAAGTTCCTGGACAATAGTAGTTCCTGCGCATGTTTGGAACTTTTCTTCAGTCACAAGCCTTCAAGTAACAACATCAGTGTATTCAAAAGCAGTCCAAGAAGTTGGAGGAATAGTTAGGGGATATGCAAGCACGTCACGTAGATCACTGTTTATCATATCTGAAGATTCTTTTTTATGATACAGAGGAAGGACACAGAGCATAGAGAACACAGCCGAGTATAAAAAGAAACTCAAAGAGGTAGTGTCTGCCTTGGTTAAAAAAGGATAAATATATTTTTCGTCCCGAAAGTTTAGAAATTGACTCTTAACTTCAAAACCATCAAAACTTAGTACCTCAACTTTCATAACCAGATAATTTTAGTCCCTCGAGCGGTTTCCGTCTGACGTGAACAGTCTGCCAGTGAATAATAAATTCGACAAAAATGGAGATAACTCAAAAAAAATCTGAAATTTTGTGGATCAAAGATACTCGTGTGCGCAAGACACATGCAAAATATCATGTTGTTTCAACATTCCAGGACCTGTGACAACGAAAAAACAGTAAGTCTATACGTCGGTGAGCCGTAATTTGAAAAAAAAATCAAAAAATAAGAAATATTTGGCAAAAGAGGCTTGGGTACGCAAGGTGCTTGATAGTTTTCACGATGAAATGACATTCAAGCAGTTCTAGCTAAGGAAAACTAAATAGTACACTTTTTCAAAGTTTTTTTCCGAGCCAAATTTGTCTTTTTACTAGGAGCTCCTACAATGTCCAAACAACACGAAAATTCGCACGCACCTTGCGCACCAAAGCATGTTGTATGACAAAAAATTCATACTTTTTTATATTTCTTTCTATTTTTTCGGATTTACTATTCGTCAACGTACTAATTTACTGTTTTTTTACTTTGTCACGTGGTCCAGGAATGTCCAAGAAGCACGAAACTTTCCCCACACACCTTGCACACCCGACTATCTTCTTTCCACAAAAGTTCAGAATTTTTTATTTTTTGTTGCTAATTTTTTTTCAAATTTACTGTTCACTGGCGCACTATTCATGTCGGACGGAAACCACTCGATGGACTAGACTTATCCTGTTTTGAAAGTTGAGGGACTAATATTTGGTGGTTTTGGAGTTAAGGGACGATTCCTAAACTTTTCAAAAAGTTGAGGGATGAAAAAAATATACTTATCCCTAATTTCTATAGTATCCACACATGTCATTTCATTATGCAAACATGCATGAAAAAAGACCCATCTCAAAATCTAAACATGCATCTTTTATATCTAAATAGCTAGCCCACATTAACATATTTCTCTCCACATGCATGCATGCCACCTTATCATGCAAGCATGTATAGAAAGGAATCACCGATCAATATGCAAACATGCATGAAAAACCCTACCTCAGTAATTGAATATAATAAATTATATGTATTATTCATCCAATTATTCTCTCAACATGCACATATGTAACCTTATCAAGCTAACATGCATGAAAAAGGCCCACCTCAAGATGCAAAGATGCATAAAATAGGCCGACAACAGTAATTAAATATAATAAATCGTATGTACTTTTGTCCTACTTACTACATTATTCACACAATGATTGTTGTTCCAAATAATCTAATACCATCAGAGTATATGGCACCAAATTGTCGGCGCAATGCACGGGGCACAATCTAGTTTCTACTAGCATATGCATCGATATACTTCTTGGAAAACTCCCCCATCCTCAGCAGTAAAAAAGTTGGAGATAATTATTTTGAGAGGCTTAACAAGAAAAATTAGTCATTTGTCGTCCAAGGAATTCACATTTTATTTTTCACACCCTCCCCCCAACAAAATTATATTTGTCTAGGTTATTTCTAACACCACACACAATATATTGATCGGTTGATAACTACACATAACTTGAGGCGCAATATAACATTTATGTTCTACATTCCTTTTCCATCAAAAGCGTTGCATTAATGCGTATATTACAACATTGCTATTATTTATTTTGTGTGTCAACTATCCTTCCTAACAAAGCATTACCTGCAAACTGGTGTCGCTGGTGCATCTGCAGGAATACCTTCATGAAGCGAAACAACAATCACGAGCCTATAATAATCCGTTGACGAACTGATCCGGGAACATGTCAAATGGTACCCAGAGCCAGGATTTTGGTCTCGAGGAAGAAATTTTTATATAGATTGAATGAATTATTTCCATATTCATTACTACACAAGTGCAACAAAGGATAAATAAAATGAATGACTACCAAAATTCACAGAACTTCATGTTTTAAATACTGATTATGTTCTTATATAACACAAATCAGCAAGGGTGGTTGGTAAAACGAAAGGCTAGATATAAATTGTTTATTTTCTTCTCTAAATAAAAGAAAATAACAAGCACATAAGACCAAAACACACTGACCGAGAAAATTCTAGCCATGTCTGATATGTTGATTGTGGTGCAGATGAATTTGGAAGTTGAGGTGTCAGCATCATTCCCCAGCCGCATGCGAACATCACCAAATTACCTTAGCTCTGGCCACAAAAGCCCTTGTGATGAGAAATGACATGATGAGAAAGTAACTAAGGAATCACAACCACCCTATACGTCCAGGCGGACGGCCTGGTCGCTGACTGGCCAAAAAACAAGACCTAGACAGGCTCCTCGTAGCGGCCCCATTAGCCTGAGCTGACCGGCAACACCCATATCCAGCCTATGTCTGGGGCAGATATGGGGAGGTCCGAGCACGCCCGGCCGCGCCCGGCGGGTGTCTCCTCCGATTTTCATGAGGTCGGTGAAGATACATTCATGGTGCTGCTCGGACGCATCGCCTGAGGTCCCAAGTACGGCTATTTAAGCTGGACGACAACCCCAACCCTAGCCTCATCCTGTTTCTACCATCTCCGTCCCCTCAGCGCTGCCATCTTTTAGTCCGCAAGTTGTGTCCTGGCAGAAGCTCACGACTGGAGGAGGAGGAGGAGGACGCGGAAGCGGGGAAGGAGGACAACGACGCGTGCGAGGCGGATCCGGCGCCTCCGGCTGCGGGCTTCGCCATGACCGACTCCATGACAGAATTCGAGTTGGCCCAAGCGAAGGATGCTGTCGGATTTCGGGTTCCGGTAAAACCCTCAAGGTTCGAACACTGGGGTGTGCACGAAGATCTCTCCTCCCCCTAGCTCACGCTCTCACCACAATCTCAAAGCTCAGCACATCGAACTCGCAGAACAAGGAACACAGGGTTTATACTGGTCTGGGCCACCGATGTGGTGTAATACCCTACTCCAGTGTGGTGTGGTGGATTGCCTCTCGGGCTAAGGAAGAACTAGTACAAGGGAAGAACAGCCTCTTGAGGAGAGATGTTCTTGAGCTCGGTGAGCTTGTGTGGTTGAGGATGATCTGAATGGTCCAAGATCAGTTGCCTCCTCCTCCTCCTCCAAGTTGCCTCCTACTGTGGTGACTAGTCCTATTTATAGAGGTTCTGGTCCTCTTCCCAAATGTAGGCGGGAAGGGATCCAACAACGGCCAAATTTAAAGGGAGACAACTAGTACAAATTATCCTGATTAAAGGTGGTCTTCGCCTGCCAAAGGCTCTGGTGATGACGCCGTCCTGGGCTCCATGATGACATCCGTCTTGCCGTCCTTCTGGTCTTGGTCTTGTTGCACCGATATGGAAACCTTTTCCTGATGCCTCGGGACTCCTCGTCTGCGGTTGCCTCTTTAACACCAAAGAGGAAACGAGTACACTGCGCGCGCTGGCGCCCGCCTGGCCTTGGTCGTCATGGCTTGCGTCACAGGGACCTTGCGAGGTGCCCCTCGCCTTGATCTCTCCGCCCCTCGCGAGCCAGCCTGGTGAGGCCGTCCCCGAGGAGGTCTTGCGTCGTCCGCCTCGTGAGGCTTGGCCCCTCACAAGGGTCTTGAGTGTTCGCTGATGAAGATGGGCCGTACAAGACCGCTGGTGGGGCCATGGAAGCATGAGCTAAAAGAGAAAGGCCAACTTCAACAATGTGGCGATGTTTGCGCTCAGCGGAGCCATTCTGTTGATGAGCATGAGGACAAGACACATGATGGACTATCCCAATGCTACAGAAAACGGAGTTGAGTTTCTCATACTCCACTCCCAGTCACTTTGGACTGCAAAGATTTTTCTATCAAATTGGCGCTTAACAAGTTCCTAAAGTTCTTGGAAAATAGAGAAAACCTTAGATTTATATCGAAGCAAATATATCCAAGTGAACTTGCTATAATCATCGATAAAACTGACATAATATTTTTTCTACCAAAAAAATCTCGGGCATGGCCTCATACATCACTGAAAATAAGTTCTAACGGAGCATGAGACACACTAGTTGACTTGGGATAAGTAAGCTGATGGCTCTGGGCACATTGACAACCTTCACAGACATACTCACAAACTGGACTATGAGACAAAGAAAGTTTGTCTTTATTGACTATTTGTTTAACAATGATCGAAGATGGATGCCCTAATCGTTGATGCCACCATGCCAAAGAGGGCTTGATGACGAAGTAGACATGACGACACTTGCGACCTAGTGCTCCGGATGGAATGGGGTAGAGCCCTCCAATGCATCTACCGTGATGAAAGAGTTCCCTCGTTGCCCGATCCTTGATGAAAAAAATAACGAGGGTGAGTTTCAAAGAAGACATTATTATGGGTGGCTAAACGAGACATGGATGCAAGGTTTTTTCAGCTTGTGGAACATGAAGCACATCTCTAAGAACAAGATCACGTTTAAGTGTAGGGGAATTAATAGAACCTTGACCGATGTGACAAATATCCATACCTCCACCGCTGGCGGTGTGAATTTGGTCGTTGCCATGGTACCACTCACGAAAGGCGAGTTGCTCGAGTTCATTGGTCACGTGGTGCGTAGCGCCAGAGTCCACGTACCAAACACCGTCACCGCCCTGTGCACGCATTGCAGCAGCAACATGGAGGGCGTCGGGCACGTAGTCCTCGTCGAACCGGTGCCAGCAGTCAATCACCTCATGGCCAGACTTTTTGCAAAGCTGGCAGCGAGGGCGACCACGGGAAGGAGGGCAACGGCCATTGTCGTTGTTGAAGCTGCCCCCCCCCCCCCGCCGTTGGAGCCAGAACCCCCACCAGAGCGGGCGCCATCGTCCGGAGGAGCGCCGCGTCCACGCCCACCGCCGGGTTGCCCCTGGTGACCGCGCCCACGGCCGTGGCCACGGGAGGCAGAGTTGATGGAGGACTGCCGAAGGTCGCCGCCATGAAGGAGGGTGAGGCGGGAATCAAAACTGAGCAGCTAGCTGTAGAGCTCTTGGACGATGATGGGCTCCACCCTGGCAGCAAGCGCAGAAACCACCGGGTTTTACTCCATGTCCATGCCGGCGAGAATTTTGGAGACGATCTCCGGATCAGAGAGCACCGCAGTCGTGCTTGCGACCTCATCGGTGAGGCTTTTGATATTACCAAGGTAGTCAGCCATGGACATGTTACCTTTCTTGAGGTTGGTGAGATCGATGCGAGTGTTGATCGCTTGGGCTTGACTTCGAGCAGCGAACATGGTGTGGATGGTGCGCCATACATCGGCGATATCTGGAGCGTGGCGACCTGGGCAAGAATCTCACGGGAAAACAAACCCATCAAGTATCCTTGAAGTTGTTGCTGCTATGCATACCAGAGGGATCTCGCAAAGTTGACGACTTGTTCTTCTTTGCCGTCCTTGGTGATGGTGAGAGTGGACGGCGGTGACGGGCTCTTCTCGTCGAGGTGGTGCTCCATCTGTGCGCCTCTGATCTCCGGGAGCACGATGGCCTTCTAGAGGAGGAAGTTGCCCCTCGTAAGCTTCTCTTGTGGTGGCGTCCGAGGGAGGTGGTGTTGGTGGAGGTGGAACATGAGGCAAATATGGAAGATGAGGTGGTGGGGAGCGCACCCATGGTGCTTGGCATCATGGCAGCGGCGGTAGTGGACATAATCTCGGTCGCGGAGGTAGCTAGATGCGATCTCTCTCAATCTAATGAGGAAGAGGCTCTGTTACCATGTAAAACTATATGAGAAACGTAGAACCCTTTGTCTCGGACCGCATGTATATATTGGGCATTAGCTTTGGCATACAAGTTACAGAGAAAATCGAGAGATCGACCAGAAGATCGACCAGGATGGTCGTTACAAAGAGATCGGGAGAGAAAAGGAGATAGAGATGGAGTACAGAATTTAAACAAACTTTTATCCCTATACAACTCCTATACGTCTATTCCAACAGGAACTTGTTATGGAATGAAGTGCAACTGCAAGTTGTGTATACATATGACTCCTTCCCTCTCCGGCTGCCATAGTGCAAAAGCGGGGTGCGAACTAGCTAACTAAAGATCATTTTATATTAACAAAAATAATTACCGTGTCGCAACGGTGTAGCGGCACGAATTCCATAAGAAGTGTGTCACATACATGTAATATTGCACCTCGAGTCATTTGACATATGAAATTATCAGTCTTGTGGTGTTCAAAATACACCTCTGTTTCCTAAGAGAGTTAGCCCGCCTTTGGAATGGATGTAATTTAATACGGGTGTATTTTATTTACAGGTGTAACTTACAAACCAAGAGCAGTTTTCAGGAAACAAAAATGACTCGATTTTTTAGAGGTGTATTTGGAATGGAAACGATAATCCAAACACGGCCTTGGCGATGCATGCCAATATATGTTAGAGACGAGATCTCTGTATGTGCATCAATGGGCTCACATTTTTTACACCAAGGCTGACACTAGGTTTTGTTCTATTTGGTCCCCAAGACGACTTTTTTACCATCTGCATAAAAAAGCGCCCAGTCGCATTCCTAGGAGCACAAATGTCGCCGGTTTGTAATGAAATTGGCATCGGTGGACCCAGGCCGAACTCAGCGCGCTGGGGACGAACGGGGGCGCCGGGGGAAAGACAAATGATGCGAAAACAAACCGCGCCAGATTCCCCCCACACCGTGGGCCCGCCGAGTCAACGACTATGCTCGTCGTCCTCATCGCCTCACCTCGGCTCCCGCACGATTCAATGTTGTCGTTGGCCAGCCTTCCATTGATGAAGGACAACGTAGTGATGGCGAGCCTGCCGCGCGTCCCCGCCCTTTCCCGCCATGCGTCTACCCCGTTCCCGCCCTCTCGTCGTTATAAAGGCCGACCTTCACCGCACACTCGCCTGCCATCTCTTCTCTTCGCCTACACCGCTCCTGTGCCGGCCTAATTTCTTCTCATCTTTCACTACAAAAAGATACACTTCCATGATGATACGTGTTTGTCACAGTAGACCACGTTTTCTGTCATGCATGTACATCCATGACGATTTTATGACAGAATCAAGATAGTCATACCTGTGCTGTCGTAGAAGTGTTCCATGACATTACCAAAATTATCATCACGGAAGTGTCCACTTTCATGATGATAAATCACGCGTCATAGAAGTGTTTTCGTCAAGGGTGACCGACACGTGGCATCCACCGTAATGAAACACCATTAAGCTATCGGGTCGGGTTTTAAATCTGATAACTCGTTAACAGCCCCGACCAATGGTGTTTTTCCACGTGTAAAATCATCATTGGCTGGAGGTAACACGTGTCGGCTCATCGCTGGAACATATGTCATCCACTCATTGGATAGAAGGCGCCTATGATACGTCGACACGTGGCACAGCCCAACAGAGGCTCATTCCTATGAAAAGGCCGGCCTGTTTGACTTGGTCAAAAGGTGGCGGGCCGGTCCATGGAAAGCCTGCTAATGGCCTGTTCGCATATAGCCCATTTACAGCCCGCTAACCCAAAGGCCCGTTACGCCCTATTCAAATTAGGTCCAGTAGCGTCATCTGGGCCATCCAATATGATTTCAGTCTGTTTTCACTTCTGGCCTATGTATGGCCCATGACGTCTTTCGGCCCATATGAGGCCCTATGTAACTCTTGGCCTATTAACGGCCCGTGATGAAACTGGCCCGTAATGAATAGTGTATCACTTTACACCCATTAACGGCCCGTGGTGAAACTGGCCCGTAAAGAACAGTGTATCACTTTATACCCATTAACGGTCCATTATTCTGTTGGGCCGTTTCCAGCCCATGTTATCTTTCGGCCTTCTCAGAGCCCATTTATTCTTGGGCTATTTTCCTGCATTCGTTTACTTACGGCTTGTTACTGTCATTTTCTACTTGTGGGCCAAATTCAGCCCGTGGTTACAGTCGGCCCATTTGTGGTCCGTTAATACATTGAGTTGTTTTCATAGTGTCATCAAATACGACCTATTAACGATGGCCCGTTATGGTCGACCCATGAACGGACGATTCCAACTCTAGCCCATTTACGGCCAGAATGTGGTCTGTTTGGCTGATGTTTGGCCAATCGATCATACGGCCCGTATAAGGCCATTGATGATACGGCCCGTAGAAGGCCCATTGTTTCTACGGCCCGTAGAAGGCCCACTGTTTCTTCTACCATAGGAGGCCCAGTGTCACTACAGTAAATATTAGCCCATGGTTCTTGTGGCCTAGTTTTAAAAAATAGGTTATTGCAGCCACTAGCAAACCGCAGAAAAATAACTGCACCGATACAAGCAAACAAATAAACAAGACAACAAAGAAATAAATAAGCAAGCAACTTACACTAGGCTATCACGGCTATTACACATATTACATCCCCTGGGCATCAAAATTTGCCACCAGTGCAAATATAGGGAACACATCAGCATATAAACGTCGTAGCAAAACAAGTCCAGAACTAAAACCACTTCAGAAGAGTTCAAGAAACAATATTCTGGGTACCCATAATGCTGGCAAGATGCTTAGCAAGCTTATTAACTTTCTCTTGTTTGGCGCTTAAGTCCTCCAGCGCTTGCTATTGCACCAGAAAGTATGCATGAATTCTGCAGGGACTTCCTCAGTCCTTCGGCTTCCTGTCGCATAACATTTGGCCGATGTCTTTCAACTTGAAGTTGAGACTCAAGAAGCTGAACTGATTCAGGCAACGAGTTCGAAGAGCTGGTGCCAGCAGTGGTAGCCAGTAACTTGAACACCACATCAAGACAGGACTTTGGGGTTGTCTCAGTGTCTTCAATATAGTTTTTATCAGCTTTCTTGGAGACTAAGGGAGTCCTGGATTAGGGGGTCTCCGGACAGCCGGACTATCTCCATTGGCCGGACTGTTAGACTATGAAAATAAAAGATTGAAGACTTCGTCTCGTGTCCGGATGGGACTCTACTTGGTGTGGAAGGCAAGCTAGGCAATACGGATATGGATATCTCCTCCTTTGAAACCGACCTTGTGTAACCCTAAGCCTCTCCGGTGTCTATATAAATCGAAGGGTTTTAGTCCGTAGGACAACAATCACAACATACAATCATACCATAGGCTAGCTTCTAGGTTTTAGCCTCTCTGATCTCGTGGTAGATCTACTCTTGTACTACCCATATCATCAATATTAATCAAGCAGGCCGTAGGGTTTTACCTCCATCAAGAGGGCCCGAACCTGGGTAAAACATCGTGTCCCCTGCCTCCTGTTACCATCTGGCCTAGACGCACAGTTTGGGACCCCCTACCCGAGATCCGCTGGTTTTGACACCGACATTGGTGCTTTCTTTGAGAGTTCCTCTGTGTCGTCGTCGTTAGGCCTGATGGCTCCTACTGAAGGAAATATGCCCTAGAGGCAATAATAATGTTATTATTTTATTTCCTTATATCATGATAAATGTTTATTATTCATGCTAGAATTGTATTATCCGGAAACATAACTTGTGTGAATACATAGACAAACCAAACGTCACTAGTATGCCTCTACTTGACTATCTCATTAATCAAAGATGGTTATGTTTCCTAACCATAGACATGTGTTGTCATTTGATTAACGGGATGACATTATTAGGAGAATGATGTGATTGACATGACCCATTCCATTATTAGGAGAATGATGCTATTGCTTTCTTCATGACTTATACATGTTCCTATGACTATGAGATTATGCAACTCCCGTTTGCCGGACGAACACTTTGTGTGCTACCAAACTTCACAACATAACTGGGTGATTATAAAGGAGCTCTACAGGTGTCTCCAAAGGTACATGTTGGGTTGGCGTATTTCGAGATTAGGATTTTTCACTCCGATTGTCGAAGAGGTATCTCTGGGCCCTCTCGGTAATGCACATCACATAAGCCTTGCAAGCATTTCAACTAATGAGTTAGTTGTGAGATGATGTATTACGAAACGAGTAAAGAGACTTGCCGGTAACGAGATTGAACTAGGTATTGAGATACCGGCGATCGAATCTCGGGCAAGTAAAATACCGATGACAAAGGGAACAACGTATGTTGTTATGCGGTCTGACCGATAAAGATCTTCGTAGAATATGTAGGAGCCAATATGAGCATCCAGGTTCCGCTATTGGTTATTGACCGGAGACGTGTCTCGGTCATGTCTACATTGTTCTCGAACCCGTAGGGTCCGCACGCTTAAGGTTTCAATGACAGTTATATTATGAGTTTATGAGTTTTGATGTACCGAAGTTAGTTCGGTGTCCCGGATGTGATCACGGACATAACGAGGAGTCTCCAAATGGTCGAGACATAAAGATTGATATATTAGACGGCTATATTCGGACACCGGAAGTGTTCCGGGTGATTTTGGAGAAAACCGGAGAGCCGGAGGGTTACCGGAACCCTATCGGGAGAAGTAATGGGCCATATGGGCCTTAGTGGAGAGAGAGAGGGGCAGCCAGGGTGGGCCGCACACCTCCTCCCCCTGGTCCGAATTGGACTAGGAGAGGGGGGCGGCGCCCCCCTTTCCTTCTCCCTCCCCACTTCCTTCCCCCTCCTAGTAGGAGTCCTACTCCTACTAGGAGGAGGACTCCTCCTGGCGCGCCAATAGGGGCCGGCCGGCCTCCTCCCCTTGCTCCTTTATATACGGGGGCAGGGGGCACCCCTAGACACACAAGCTGATCCACATGATCATATTCTTAGCCGTGTGCGGTGCCCCCTTCCACCATAATCCTCGATAATATTGTAGCGGTGCTTAGGCGAAGCCCTGCGACGGTAGTACATCAAGATCGTCACCATGCCATCGTGATGACGGAACTCTACCCCGACACTTTGCTGGATCGGAGTCCGGGGATCGTCATCGAGCTGAACGTGTGCTAGAACTCGGAGGTGCCGTAGTTTCGGTGCTTGATCGGTCGGGCCATGAAGACATACGACTACATCAACCACGTTGTCATAACGCTTCCGCTGTCGGTCTACAAGGGTACGTAGATCACACTCTCCCCTCTCGTTGCTATGCATCACCATGATCTTGCGTGTGCGTAGGAAAATTTTGAAATTACTATGTTCCCCAACAGTGGCATCCGAGCCTAGGTTTTATGTGTTGATGTTATATGCACGAGTAGAACACAAGTGAGTTGTGGGCGATATAAGTCATACTGCTTACCAGCATGTCATACTTTGGTTCGGCGGTATTGTCGGACGAAGCGGCCCGGACCGACATTACGGATACGCTTACGCGAGACCGGTTCTCCCGACGTGCTTTGCACAAAGGTGGCTAACGGGTGACAGTTTCTCCAACTTTAGTTGAACCGAGTGTGGCTATGCCCGGTCCTTGCGAAGGTTAAAACAGCACCAACTTGACAAACTATCGTTGTGGTTTTGATGCGTAGGTAAGATTGGTTCTTGCTTAAGCCCGTAGCAGCCACGTAAAACTTGCAACAACAAAGTAGAGGACGTCTAACTTATTTTTGCAGGGCATGTTGTGATGTGATATGGTCAAGACATGATGCTAAATTTTATTGTATGAGATGATCATGTTTTGTAACCAAGTTATCGGCAACTGGCAGGAGCCATATGGTTGTCGCTTTATTGTATGCAATGCAATTGCGCTGTAATGCTTTACTTTATCACTAAGCGGTAGCGATAGTCGTGGAAGCATAAGATTGGCGAGACGACAATGATGCTACGATGGTGATCAAGGTGTCGCGCCGGTGACGATGGTGATCACGACGGTGCTTCGAAGATGGAGATCACAAGCACAAGATGATGATGGCCATATCATATCACTTATATTGATTGCATGTGATGTTTATCTTTTATGCATCTTATCTTGCTTTGATTGACAGTAGCATTTTAAGATGATCTCTCTCCGATTATCAAGAAGTGTTCTCCCTGAGTATGCACCGTTGCGAATGTTCTTCGTGCTGAGACACCACGTGATGATCGGGTGTGATAGGCTCTACGTTCAAATACAATAGGTGCAAAACAGTTGCACACGCAGAATACTCAGGTTATACTTGATGAGCCAAGCATATACAGATATGGCCTCGGAACACGGAGACCGAAAGGTCGAGCGTGAATCATATAGTAGATATGATCAACATAGCGATGTTCACCAATGAAACTACTCCATCTCACGTGATGATCAGACATGGTTTAGTTGATTTGGATCACGTAATCACTTAGAGGATTAGAGAGATGTCTTTCTAAGTGGGAGTTATTTAGTAATATGACTAATTGAACCTAATTTATGATGAACTTAGTACCTGATAGTATCTTGCTTGTTTATGTTTGATTGTAGATAGATGGCCCGTGCTGTTGTTCCGTTGAATTTTAATGTGTTCCTTGAGAAAGCAAAGTTGAAAGATGATGGTAGCAATTACACGGACTGGGTCCGTAACTTGAGTATTATCCTCATTGCTGCACAGAAGAATTACGTCCTGGAAGCACCGCTGGGTGCCAGGCCTGCTGCTGGAGCAACACCACATGTTATGAACGTCTGGCAGAGCAAAGCTGATGACTACTCGATAGTTCAGTGTGCCATGCTTTACGGCTTAGAATCAGGACTTCAACGACGTTTTGAACGTCATGGAGCATATGAGATGTTCCAGGAGTTGAAGTTAATATTTCAAGAAAATGCCCGGATTGAGAGATATGAAGTCTCCAATAAGTTCTATAGCTGCAAGATGGAGGAGAACAGTTCTGTCAGTGAGCATATACTCAAAATGTCTAGGTATAATAATCACTTGATTCAATTGGGAGTTAATCTTCCAGATGATTGCGTCATTGACAGAATTCTCCAATCACTGCCACCAAGCTACAAGAGCTTCATGATGAACTATATTATGCAAGGGATTAATAAGACTATTCCCGAGCTCTTCGCAATGCTGAAAGCTGCGGAGGTAGAAATCAAGAAGGAGCATCAAGTGTTGATGGTCAATAAGACCACTAGTTTCAAGAAAAAGGGCAAAGGGAAGAAGAAGGGGAACTTCAAAAAGAACAGCAAGCAAGTTGCTACTCAAGAGAACAAACCCAAACCTGGACCTAAGCCTGAAACTGAGTGCTTCTACTGCAAGCAGACTGGTCACTGGAAGCGGAACTGCCCCAAGTATTTGGCGGATAAGAAGGATGGCAAGGTGAACAAAGGTATATGTGATATACATGTTATTGATGTGTACCTTACTAATGCTCGCAGTAGCACCTGGGTATTTGATACTGGTTCTGTTGCTAACATTTGCAACTCGAAACAGGGACTACAGATTAAGCGAAGATTGGCTAAGGATGAGGTGACGATGCGCGTGGGAAATGGTTCCAAAGTCGATGTGATCGCGGTCGGCACGCTACCTCTACATCTACCTTCGGGATTAGTATTAGACCTAAATAATTGTTATTTGGTACCGGCGTTAAGCATGAACATTATATCTGGATCTTGTTTGATGCGAGATGGTTATTCATTTAAATCAGAAAATAATGGTTGTTCTATTTATATGAGTAATATCTTTTATGGTCATGCACCCTTAAACAGTGGTCTATTCTTATTAAATCTCGATAGTAGTGACACACATATTCATAATGTTGAAACCAAAAGATGCAGAGTTGATAATGATAGTGCAACTTATTTGTGGCACTGCCGTTTGTGTCATATCGGTGTAAAGCGCATGAAGAAACTCCATACTGATGGGCTTTTGGAACAACTTGATTATGAATCACTTGGTACTTGCGAACCGTGCCTTATGGGTAAGATGACAAAAATCACCGTTCTCCGGTACTATGGAGAGAGCAACAGATTTGTTGGAAATCATACATACAGATGTATGTGGTCCGATGAATGTTGAGGCTCGTGGCGGATATCGTTATTTTCTCACCTTCACAGATGACTTAAGCAGATATGGGTATATCTACTTAATGAAACATAAGTCTGAAATATTTGAAAAGTTTAAAGAATTTCAGAGTGAAGTTGAAAATCATTGTAACAACAAAATAAAATTCCTGTGATTTGATCGTGGAGGAGAATATTTGAGTTACGAGTTTGGTGTACATTTAAACAATGCGGAATAGTTTCGCAACTCACACCACCCGGAACACCACAACATAATGGTGTGTCCGAACGTCGTAATCTTACTTTACTAGATATGGTGCGATCTATGATGTCTCTTACTGATTTACCACTATCATTTTGGGGTTATGCTCTAGAGACGGCCGCATTCACGTTAAATAGGGCACCATCAAAATCCGTTGAGACGACGCCTTATGAACTATGGTTTGGCAAGAAACCAAAGTTGTCGTTTCTGAAATTTTGGGGTTGCGATGCTTATGTGAAAAGCTTCAACCTGATAAGCTCGAACCCAAATCGGAGAAATGTGTCTTCATAGGATATCCAAAGGAAACTATTGGATACACCTTGTATCACAGATCCGAAGGCAAAACTTTTGTTGCTAAATTCAGAAACTTTCTAGAGAAGGAGTTTCTCTCGAAAGAAGTGAGTGGGAGGAAAGTAGAACTTGATGAGGTAACTGTACCTGATCCATTATTGGAAAGTAGTACATCACAGAAACCAGTTTCTATGACACCTACACCAATTAGTGAGGAAGCTAATGATGATGAACATGAAGCTTCAGAACAAGATACTACTGAAACTCGTAGATCAACCAGAGTAAGATCCGCACCAGAGTGGTACGGTAATCCTGTTCTGGAAGTCATGCTACTAGGTCATGATGAACCTACGAACTATGGAGAAGCGATGGTGAGCTCAGATTCCGCAAAATGGCTTGAAGCCATGAAATCTGAGATGGGATCCATGTATGAGAACAAAGTATGGACTTTGGTTGACTTGCCCAATGATCGACAAGCAATTGAGAATAAATGGATCTTTAAGAAGAAGACTGACACTGACGGTAAAGTTACTGTCTACAAAGCTCGACTTGTCGCAAAACGTTTTCGACAAGTTCAAGGGATTGACTCATTGACTAAGCCTCTTCCACGAGCAAAACATGATCAGCACTAAAGCAACATGGGAGTTAGAATCATTACTGTGTAATCTAGATTATTGACTCTAGTGCAAGTGGGAGACTGAAGGAAATATGCCCTAGAGGCAATAATAATGTTATTATTTTATTTCCTTATATCATGATAAATGTTTATTATTCATGCTAGAATTGTATTATCCGGAAACATAATACTTGTGTCAATACATAGACAAACCAAACGTCACTAGTATGCCTCTACTTGACTAGCTCATTAATCAAAGATGGTTATGTTTCCTAACCATAGACATGTGTTGTCATTTGATTAACGGGATCACATTATTAGGAGAATGATGTGATTGACATGACCCATTCCATTAGCTTAGCACCCGATCGTTTAATATGTTGCTATTGCTTTCTTCATGACTTATACATGTTTCTATGACTATGAGATTATGCAGCTCCTGTTTGCCGGAGGAACACTTTGTGTGCTACCAAACGTCACAACGTAACTGGGTGATTATAAAGGAGCTCTACAGGTGTCTCCAAAGGTACATGTTCGGTTGGCGTATTTCGAGATTAGGATTTGTCACTCCGATTGTCGGAGAGGTATCTCTGGGCCCTCTCGGTAATGCACATCACATAAGCCTTGCAAGCATTTCAACTAATGAGTTAGTTGCAAGATGATGTATTACGAAACGAGTAAAGAGACTTGCCGGTAACGAGATTGAACTAGGTATTGAGATACCGACGATCGAATCTCGGGCAAGTAAAATACCGATGACAAAGGGAACAACGTATGTTGTTATGCTGTCTGACCGATAAAGATCTTCGTAGAATATGTAGGAGCCAATATGAGCATCCAGGTTCCGCTATTGGTTATTGACCAGAGACGTGTCCGCACGCTTAAGATTTCGATGACAGTTATATTATGAGTTTATGAGTTTTGATGTACCGAAGTTAGTTCGGGGTCCCGGATGTGATCATGGACATAATGAGGAGTCTCGAAATGGTCGAGACATAAAGATTGATATATTAGACGGCTATATTCGGACACCGGAAGTGTTCCGTGTGATTTCGGAGAAAACCGGAGAGCCGGAGGGTTACCGAAACCCTACCGGGAGAAGTAATGGGCCATATGGGCCTTAGTGGAGAGAGAGAGGGGCAGCCAGGGTGGGCCGCGCGCCTCCTCCCCCCTGGTCCGAATTGGACTAGGAGAGGGGGGCGGCGCCCCCCTTTCCTTCTCCCTCCCCACTTCCTTCCCCATCCTAGTAGGAGTCCTACTCCTACTAGGAGGAGGACTCCTCCTGGCGCGCCAATAGGGGCCGGCCGGCCTCCTCCCCTTGCTCCTTTATATACGGGGGCAGGGGGCACCCCTAGACACACAAGTTGATCCACGTGATCATATTCTTAGCCGTGTGCGGTGCCCCCTTCCACCATAATCCTCGATAATATTGTAGCGGTGCTTAGGCGAAGCCCTGCGACGGTAGTACATCAAGATCGTCACCACGCCGTCGTGCTGACGGAACTCTACCCCGACACTTTGCTGGACCGGAGTCCGGGGATCGTCATCGAGCTGAACGTGTGCTAAAACTCGAAGGCGACGTAGTTTCGGTGCTTGATCGGTCGGGCCGTGAAGACGTACGACTACATCAACCGCGTTGTGATAACGCTTCCGCTGTCGGTCTACAAGGATACGTAGATCACACTCTCCCCTCTCATTGCTATGCATCACCATGATCTTGCGTGTGCTTAGGAAAATTTTGAAATTACTACGTTCCCCAACACCTACTATCATCGATAGTGATGCGGTCCAGGGTGAGACTTTTCTCCCCGGGCAGATCTTCGTATTCGGCGGCTTTGCGCTGCGGGCTAATTCGCTTGGCCATCTGGGGAAGATTGAAAGCTACGCCCCTGGCTGTCAGGTCAGATTTGGAAGTTTGAACTACACGGCCGACAACCGTGGAGACTTGATCTTCGACGGATTTGAGCCACAGCCGGGCGCGCCGCACTGTCGTGATGGGTATGACCCAGCTCTGCTGCCGAACAGTACCCCAGAGGCCGCGCCCGCATCAGCTCCGACCCTTAGTTCGGAGCCAACTGCGCCAATCGAGGACGGGTGGTTAGACACCGCCTCAGGGGCTCCAGTCTCAACGGCGATCGAGCCTAATCCTCTGCGCAGCCCGTGACTCCAAGGTGCCGGACTCTTTTTCTGACTCCGAACCGCCCGAGCCCCTGCCAATCGAATCCGATTGGGCGCCGATCATGGAATTCACTGCCGCGGATATCTTTCAGCACTTGACCTTCGGCGACATTCTGAATTCACTAAGGTCTCTCTCTTTGTCAGGGGAGCCCTGGCCGGATTATGGCCAACAAGATTGGGACGCGGACGACGAAGAAATTCGACGCCCACCCACCACCCACTTAATAGCCACTGTCGATGACTCAACCGACATGCTCGACTTCGACTCCGAAGACATCGACGGTATGGGCGACGATGCGGGAGCTGAAGAGGAACCACCGCCCACAGGGCATTGGACGTCCACCTCATCATATGACGTATACATGGTGGACACACCAAAAGAAGACGACGACGAGGAACGGAAGGACGCACCAAAGGCTTGTTCCCTCGAGAAGCAGTCAAAGCGGCGGCGCAAGCGCCGCCCCAAATCCCGCCTCGGCAGAAATAACGATCATACAGACCCAGCGTTGGAGCAGGGCGAATCACTGTCGGAACACGGCAATATGGAGAATCAAACCGAACATACCAATTCTGTCAAACATAATAGTCCGGCCGACATAACGCCTGACAGGCACCCAGAGCAGCATAATGCCCGTCAAAGGCTTGTTGCCACTGCGAGGAGTCTGAAAAAGCAGAAGCAAAGGCTCAAGGCTGCGCAGGACACACTCCAAATCAGATGGAGTAAAGTACTCAACACAGCAGTGAAGTACGGCGATAATCGCCCCACCAAGAGCTACCCAAAGCGGAAGTTGCTACCTGAATTCGATGAGGAGGCCTCAAACCTCCCACAACCAAAAATCAAAACAGCCACCTGGCCGGATAGACGACCTCACGGCCAACATAGAGCAGCAAACAACGCCACTCACAAGCCAATACGCGATCCACGCGAGGGCAAGCACCAAAAGGACAACGCAACCAGATCCATCTATGGACCACGCAAGCGCGATCTAGCATACGATGTAACACAACAAACATCCGAACAACGCGGTACACCCAGATACCGGGGTGCCGCACACCCCCTATGATTTACCGATGAGGTGCTGGACCATGAATTTCCAGAGGGATTCAAACCCATAAACATAGAGGCATACGACAGAACAACAGACCCTAGGGTCTGGATTGAGGACTATATCCTCCATATCCATATGGCTCGAGGAGACGATCTCCACGCCATCAAGTACTTACCCCTCAAGCTCAAAGGGCCAGCTCGTCACTGGCTTAAAAGCCTCCCCGAAAACTCCATTGGAAGCTGGGAAGAACTCGAAGACGCTTTTCGGGAAAATTTTCAAGGGACTTATGTCCGACCTCCGGACGCGGATGATTTGAGTCATATAACTCAACAACCCGAAGAGTCACCCCGAAAGCTTTGGAACATGTTTCTTACTAAAAAGAACCAAATTGTCGACTGTCCGGACGCCGAAGCCTTGGCAGCATTTAAGCATAGTGTCCATGACGAATGGCTTGCCAGACACCTCGGCCAAGAAAAGCCGAGAACAATGGCAGCATTAACAAGCCTCATGACCTGCTTTTGCGCGGGTGAGGATAGCTGGCTAGCCAAATGCAGCACCAGTGACCCCAGTACATCTGTAGTTAGAGATGGAAACGGGAAATCACGGCGCAACAGCAATAACAAACGCCGGAATAAAGAAGACAGCACGAAGAGCATGTCAGTAAATGCCAGATTCAAAAGCTCTCGGCCAGGTCAGCAAAAGCCACCCTCTAAAGGCGCTAGAGATGAACTGTCCATCCTAAACAAAATTCTAGACCAAATATGTCAGATCCATAGCACCCCTGGTAAACCAGCTAATCATACCCACAGAGAATGTTGGGTCTTCATGCAGTCCGGCAAGCTCAACGCCGTACACAAGGGGGAGGATACACCAAGCGAAGACGAGGATGAGCCTCTCAAGCAAGACACTGGGGAACAAAAGAAATTTTCACCAGAAGTCAAAACGGTAAACGTGTTACACGTGATCAAGGGGAGAAACAAAATGGCACTCCCAGAAAAATATGCCCAAAGGCATACCACCGCGGAGTCCTGCCACTAGTCGTCTCAACCGATCACTTTCGACCATCGTGATTACTCAGGAAGTATCCGACATGCAGGATGGGCTGCCCTGGTATTAGACCCAATAATTGACGGATACCACTTCACACGAGTCCTGATGGACGGTGGCATCAGTCTCAACCTGACATACCAGGATACAATCCGCGAAATGGGGATAGACCCAATGAAAATTTGCCATAGCAATACCACCTTTAAAGGAGTAACGCCAGGCCCAGGGGCTCATTGCACGGGCTCCCTGCTACTAAAGGTTATATTCGGCTTCCCCGATAACTTCCATAGCGAACATTTAACCTTCCATATCGCTCCGTTCCAAAGTGGTTATCAAGCACTACTTGGACGCAAAGCTTTTGCTCGCTTTAATGCAATACCACATTACGCTTCCCTGACGCTCAAGATGCCCGGACCACGCGGCATCATTACAGTGAACGGAAGTATTAAGCGATCTTTGCGTGCCGAAGAGAATGCGACTGCCTTGGTAGCCGCACACTAAAAACAGACTCACCAACTAAAGCATTTGATAGGTCGTCAAGACCACAGACGCGGTTAGACGAGTCTGGCGCTGCTATATGTAATTTGTACCGTATTGATGGCCACACCCCTATTACAAATACAAGGGGCTCAACGCGCGCAGACAAGCGGCAATTTCTACTCATTTTTAGTTATACATGGTTTCTTTAAAAACTATCTTTTTGCACGACAACTTTTTCACCTAAGTTCCTCTCTTTTACAGATGATCATCGTGCTACACCCGTCCAGGATACGGCACAACGGAGACACAGGCGCAGACGTGTAGCAGGGACCCGTTCCAAGGATTCTTTTTAGATTAAGACCCTGCGTAAACCTTTTTTACTGTCTCTTATTGATACACATCCACCGAATTCTCAGCACAATTGGGAAGGATGCTGACGTCTTGGCATGTGGCCACTTCAGAATAATGCACGTACCTGGACACAAGGGGCTTCTTACAAAGGGCACTATTTAGGCCCGGTTTATACCATAAAGACCGAATACCTTAGGGAGTGTTCGGCGTCGCGAGTTTGGCCTTATATGCATCAGCTCCGAATCATTGTCTTTGGTCAAATGTTGGGTTTGCCCGGATTTTGTGTTTTGGTGCCTTACGTTCCGCTTTATTGGCTAAGGAAGCACCAGTAGAACTACTGCGGTTGTGCCCTGGTTCACCCGGACGAGAACCTCAGTAGAGAAAGCCGAAAACTGACTGTCATGATATAGCGTGAGATTGGTCAACCACTCGATGACCTATCGAAATGTTAGAATTCCTCCTCCTTAATGAAGGGCTGTTTTTCGGCCAAGTATGTACGCACCCCGAGATCGGGAGAGTGCGGAGCCACCAGGGGCTATCTAGTAGCCCCACTGTCAAACTCCTATGGCTAAGTGAAAGTGTTAAAGCATTATAGTCCGGTTGCCTCGTTTGCTGCGCTATCACCTCCTTAATAGGACCAAGACGTTGGGTTAAGTGTGAACACGCGTTTTTTGCGAGCACCTCCGCATTATATGCGTGGGGGTTGAAGCCGACGACTGCAATCTTTTAGGTGCTCGCATTACTTTCCGGCAAAAGTATAAATACAGCCTTACTATATTTCATAAAAACATTGTGTTTACAATGGGAATACATGTCATTCAAATATAATATTCTTCGAGCACTGGGACTCTATCAAACGAGCACCCTCAAGAACCTCTTCAAAATAGTGCTCGGCAGCTACTCGGCCTATGGCCGAACCTTGCGCCGCAACAATGGTAGCATCCATCTCCGCCCAGTATGCCTTGACACGGGCAAAGGCCATCCGCGAGCCTTCTATGCACGCCGACCTCTTCATCGCGTTGATGCGCGGCACCGCACCAAGGAACTGCTGCACTAAGCTGAAATAGTTGTTCGGCTTCGGCTTCTCCGGCCACAAATGATCTACAATAGACCTCATGGCGAGTCCGGACAACCTATTAAGTTTGGCCCATTCGTTAGTTGATCAGTCAAGGGAAGCGGACGCTCTGGAACGTTGAATTGCGACCAGAATAGCTTGTCCACTTCACGATCTGATTGATCTTGGAAGTATTCGACCGCATCGACAGCGCTCGCCGCCAAGTCCATATATGCGTCTGCCGAACTCCACAGCCGATCCAGAGGGGCATACCGCGGATCTCCAAACTTCCTCCGCAGCAGAAAGGGCTTCCCAGCCGCAATATTCCCGGCTTCGCGCAGCTCCTCCTTCTTCGCCCTCATAGAAGAGCGACTGTCTTTGGTCGCCATAGTGGGCTTCTCAAGGTCTGCTGCCTTCACTCGGTTTTCTTCTTCAAGGAACTGGCAACGGTCGACACTGCCTTTTAAATCCACGACCATCTTGGCCATATTTTCTTTGCTTTCGCAATGGGCAGCCTTCTTGGCTCTTAACTCTTCGACCACCTTCAAAGCAGCCACATTACTAACCCTCTCTTGTTCCTTGGCCCGGGCGAGTTTCGCTCGAAGGGTCTCCATGGTGGCAGCTCCGTCTGCAGTCACAACATATTAAAGATATTGGCATCATGCTGCTCTTATTGTGTGACATTCACCAGAAAACATTACTTACCCTGTGATTCGTCAAGCCGCTTATTAACAAGCTCGATGTCGGCGTCTGCCGCATCCAGTGGCCGTTTTAATTCGGGAAACTCACTAGTCCGGCTAGCCATCGGAGCTTCCACCACCTGCACATAAAATCAGTCTGGTTATTGCCTGGGACTATGATCCTCTTTTCGCCGCCGTTCTCGATGACAACCAGAGTCTTAGGGGCTACTATCTGCACAGGGCACACCTAACATGTGCGGTACTATCACATATTATTTCACGTACCTCAAAGCCTGTCAGTAGACTCATAAAGGCTTCATGTAATCCGCTTTTGGCGGATGAAATTCTCTACATCACCATACCCATCAACGTACGGTGTTCTTCTGAGATGGCCGCTCGCCCTAACATCTCCCTCAGAACGTCCGACTGCATACCAGAAGGTGCCGGACTCTTTCGTTTGCTCTCTTCGGGAGCCGGACGCTGGGGACTTCGGGAATCTATGGGATTATCTTCTGGCCTCACCGGATCCGGAGAGGCCCTCCGTGACGACACTTCGGGGTCGCCCGCTCCTTGAGCGGAGGAGTCCGGGGGAGGCATTTAGCTCTCCATCATCTCCGGAAGAAGATCCCCCGAAGACGAGCTCAGCTGAGAAGGGCTAAGACCCGAACTGCAAGATTAATGCGGCGGTTATTTTCCCAGAATAAAGATAGTATACCTTCACTATTAAATTATTTTTGGATCACTTACGACTCATTGGAGGGCTGATCCCCCCGTGGACTTTGTGCGGCAAGAGCACCCCCCGAGGCAGGACCCTCTGTTGGAGACTTCTTCTCTCGTTTGGAGGCCTCGGCTTCCGGATCCTCGGAAGCAGTCCTCTTCCTCCCCCGGTTATCCTCCTTTAAGGAGGCGCTCATTCCCTTGGTTGGAACTGGCAGCGATGGGGGCCCGCTTCCGCCCATATTATTCCCCCCTGTATCTTCCTTCGAGGGCTCCGGGTAAGGTGCGAGCTCGATCATCTTTTCCAATACCGGATTTTCCAAACCCTCAGGGAGGGGGGCCGAACACCAAATCATCTTCGTCTTTGTTAGCCAGTCCTGGTCAAAGAGCGATCTCTCATAAATAACTTCATGATGAATAAAAGGCGGTGTGTTCGGTTAGAGGATTTCTTACTTGTTCGGCGGTGCGGTTACTGCTCAGGCCCACATCCTCAGTAGCATCCGGACACTCTATTTGAGGTCCGAAGAATGACTTGTACATCTCCTCGTGTGTCAGGCCGAGGAAACTTTGAATGGCACACGGTCCTTCTGGGTTGAACTCCCACAAGCGAAGGGGCCGGCGTTTGCAAGGCTGGACTTGACGAACCAGCATAACTCGTATTACCACTACCAAATCAAAATCTCCCTCGAAGAGATCTCGAATGCGTCTTTGCAGTATCGGCACGTCCTTGGCTAGACCCCAGCTCAGACCTCTGCTAATCCATGACATTAGTCGTGGTGGGGGGCCCGAGCGGAAAACAGGGGCAGCCGCCCACTTGGCACTTCTGGGAGCTGTGACGTAAAACCACTCCCACTACCATAATTCGGACACCTCTAGAAAGGAACCTTTCGGCCATGGAGCTCCTTCCATCTTTCCTATTGATGCACCTCCGCACGCTGCATGTTGCCCCTCGATCATCTTCGGCTTCACTTCAAAGGTCTTGAGCCACATGCCGAAGTGAGGGGTAATGCGGAGGAAGGCCTCACACACAACAATAAATGTCGAGATGTGCAGAAAGGAGTCCGGAGCTAGATCATGGAAATCTAGTCCGTAATAGAACATCAAACCCCTCACGAAGGGATCCAGAGTGAGGCCCAGGCCTCGGAGGAAGTGGGAGACGAACACGACGTTCTCGTTAGGTTCAGGAGTAGGGACGACCTGCCCTTGAGCAGGAAGCCAATGTGAAACCTCGGCGGTCAGGTATCTGGCCTCCCTCAACTTCTTGATGTCCTCTTCCTTCACGGAGGAGGGCATCCATCGGCCTTGAAGGCTGGATTCGGACATGATTGAAGATCCAGAGCACCTAACCTGGGCTTTGGGTGTTGGAACTCGAGGCGGGGGAAGGGTTCGATTGAGCACGAGAGGGAAAAAGCGAAAACCTTGTCCCTTTATAAAGAGGGTGAATATCAAGCGTCCTCTCCATAGCCGTTTAGGACTTGGCTATAATCTAGGAGTCCTAGACACTGTTTGGTTACCCACGACCGCATTAATGAGAATCCCGTAATTAGGGGAACACGATCTGCTTTGACAAGACGTGTCAAGAAACCGCCTCGCGTTATGTGCGGGGCTGGTTAAAGGGAACGGTTTAAATAATCATCAGGCCATGACATAACATCATGCTACCGAAACAAGCCAGGAAATTAGATCTGCGAAAATATTATTCTCTCTATGGTGGTACGTGGAACTTATTTTGCAGGGTCGGACACTATCCTCGTTTTCAAGTTCTTCTGTGATGTTTTCGGAGAAGGAACCCGCCTTGCAATACCGAAGACAAATACTGCGCACCGGACTCATCGTCATTGAAGCCTGGTTCAGGGGCTACTGAGGGAGTCCTGGATCAGGGGGTCTCCGCACAGCCAAACTATCTCCATTGGCCGGACTGTTAGACTATGAAGATACAAGATTGAAGACTTAGTCTCGTGTCCGGATGGGACTCTACTTGGCGTGGAAGGCAAGCTAGGAAATACGGATATGGATATCTCCTCCTTTGAAACCGACCTTGTGTAACCCTAACCCTCTCCGGTGTCTATATAAACCGAAGGGTTTTAGTCCGTAGGACAACAATCACAACATACAATCATACCATAGGCTAGCTTCTAGGGTTTAGCCTCTCTGATCTCATGGTAGATCTACTCTTGTACTACCGATATCATCAATATTAATCAAGCAGGACGTAGGGTTTTACCTCCATCAAGAGGGCCCGAACCTGGGTAAAACATCGTGTCCCCTACCTCCTGTTACCATCCGGCCTAGACGCACAGTTCGGGACCCCCTACCCGAGATCCGCCAGTTTTGATGCCGACAAAGACCAACAGGGATGTCTCACTATCTTGAACCTTATCTGCAGTACTTCCTTTACCATTGCATAATAGGGTATTCTTCTCTAATATTTTATCCGCGTTCTAAAAGAGAAACAAACAAACACATCTCAGGTTTACGATGTAGTATATGAAACTCATTTTGGTAAACCAGTTCAGTAGTAAGGTGGACAGGATAACAACATGAAACACACATATATCTATGTAGTATGGTCACTGTATGGTCTATATCATTCTAGTTTATGTTGCCAAATCAAGATAGATACAGTTCAAATCATATCTATTTAAGACAAAGCAACATAGACAGAATATAAGTGTGGGAAACTACACAGTAATAACAACACTTGTAATGTGCATGGCATGAGAACATAACTGTTTATTCAATTGAAACTGAAATCAACATAGAGCAAGTTACAACAGCAAACAATCAAACACGTTGAAGAAACAGGTTTAAAACATACCTGTTGCGCCATTGGAGTTTCAATTGCATCCTTTAAATTTTGAAATTAGTTGGTATCAGTAAATACAGTGATGCAAGAGCAAAGTAGTATGAACCATAGCTACGGAACCTGACCTGAGAATAATTCTCCTTCTGCTTTAAGCGTTGACCTCGGATTCGAAGTGGTGGTCCTCGTGATTTGGGCACTGTAGTTGCCTTACTAACTGCTCGTGTTTGGGTGCTCTGTGGTGGAGACGGTGTTGTGTCAACGGGAACTAGGTGTCTATCTACTAGGGTTGGGGTTAGAAGGGGTGTAGCTGGTTCTCTGTCCAACTCGGTAGGGGTACAATCTGCATGAGTGTGGATTATGTGTGGTGGGGCTGGTTCTTGGGCAAGTACAACCGTGGTTCTATCTGCATCGATAGGTAGCACGATCTTTTTTGAAGACCGTGTTTTACTCCCACAGATACTACCATCACTCCCTCCAATTGAAATGGCTGATAAACAAGAAAAGTAATTGAATGTATAGACATTGTAAGATAGACAGGTGCAATGGATAGTAGGGAAGAAAACAGGGCATGAAATAATTCACATTTATGTTGTCTAAGCAAACAGAATAGCAGGACATAATTTCACATATATGATGGCTAATTAAACAGGATAGCATGACACAATTTCACATGTATGATGGCTAACTAAACAGGATAGAATGACATACTTCAAAATATGATGACTATGTAAACAGGATGACATGATATAACTATACGATGTGTCTATTAAAGTGGTTGGCATGCCATAAATCACAAACATGCCGTCGATGGAAACATGTTGGCATGATATAATTCACAGATAGAATGACATAATTTAAAATATGATGACTATGTAAACATGATTATATGATATAACTATATTATGTCTTTAGAAAATGGGTTGGCATGCCATAATTCAGATACATGCTGTCTATGCAAACATCATGGCATGACATAATTCAAATATATGATTTATATACTAAGGAAGTGAGCAGAGGGCAATCGCATATATGATGTGTCAACTAAGGAGATGACATTCAATATTGTGTATATGATGTAAAAACTAAGCATCGCAATACAACATATGCATTATATGAGTAATATAAGCCTGCCAAGTTTGAGCATACACCTCAGGGGGATAATAGGACTGGTCATCTGCCTCTGAATCCTCCTCTAAAGAGCTATCTGTAACCAGCAAGATATCTTCTTCAGCAGGTAGCATTGTCTGCTCTGAAGACCTTGTTTTCACTCCATATTTCTCCATCACCAATTCAAATGGCTGATGCACAGGAAGAGCAGTTGAATATACAAACATTGTCGACAAAAGCAATGAGAAATACAAAAAAAGGATGGCATGATATAATTCACATATATGACGCTTGCCTAAATAGCATGGCATTGCACAATTCACATACATAATGCCTTGCAACAAGATAACATTGCATAATTCACATATATAATGTCTTGCAACAAGATGGCACTGCATAATTCACATATATGGTAATTATACACTAAACATGTGGCATTCACACAAAGCATGTCTAAACTAAGCAAATGACATAGGAATGCAAGATACCATACGCACGATATGAGCAACATAACCCTGCCAAGTTAGGGCATGCACCTCGGGGGGGGGGGGGAATATGACTGGTCATCTGTCTCTGAATCCTCCTCTGAGGAGCTATCGGTAACCAGCAAGACATGCGTTTCGTCAGATAGCATTGTCTGCTCTGAAGACCTTGTTTCCACTCCAGATTTTTCCATGACCATGCCGAATGGCTGATGCACAGGAAGAGTAGTTGAATGTACTAAAATTGTTGAAAAATTTAACACGTAATAAAAAATGATGGCATGATATAATTCACATATAAGATGACTGGCTAACCAGGGTGGCACTGCAAAATTCACATATATGATGCCTGGCTAGACAAGATGGCATTGCATGATTCACATATACGATAAAGAAACTAAACAAATGGCATTGACACAAAGCATGTCTAAACTAAGAAGATGACATCTTTAATGTATACAGTAAGCAATGCAAGGCACCATATGCATGATATTACCAACATCAGCGTGCCAAGTTAGAGCGAAGACCTCATGGGGTAAATAGGAGCGGTCTTCTCCTTCTGAATCCCCCTCAGAACAATTATCTTCCTCTTGATTACGATATGAAATGGGTGGAAGGGGGGCTGCCTTTGCGCCCACCATGGAACGACGTCTGCATGAAATTTTATTGCCACGCAAGGCTTGTCTCTTTTGCTCTACATGATCAGTTCCATTGTGTACAATAACTGGCATGCATAGGAATAAAACATAGTGAGATTATGTAAGGAGTGCATGCACAAATCCAGAGTGATGGTAGCAAATTGTGGATAGACCCAAAACCAATGATACCAGGCAGATAATAGCTTTAGTTAAAAGATACAGATAATGGCTCCTTTAATGTTTGTTTGCACCCAACATGAAACTCATAGTAGACACCGGAGATTAACTAGATAGTACTGATTGATGCCCCAATATGTACCCCACAACCATGTAAAAACCCAAGTTTCAGCATTAGTTTGGACCTGACTCGGAGTCTAATAGGTGAACACGATGATAATGTAGCATGTCATCATATTAAGCGACACATAACGTAAGCAGACACGGAAGAGTGTGACCTCTCTTGCGGACCCGTGTAGTCCTTAAGGTCATCTGCTCAGTTGATGATGGTAATGCAGTTGCCGTGGTTGCCGGCGGCGGGGAAGAAGATCTGAAGTGGCGAAAGACAGTCTAGAGAGCGGATCCCTGCTGTGGTGAACCCTTTCGTCGTCGGAGCAGCTGAACTGGGGTGGAACGCAGCGCCGCAGGAGCAGGATAAACCACACAAGGTTTTCTTTGACACATATCTGTAACAGAAGTAATTAAGTAAGGGCTTGTTTGAATTTGAGGATTCTAACAATGTAGGTATAGGAAATAGACAGGAATAGGATAGGAATGCACGTGCAAAACAGAGAATTTATAAACACAGGATTTCTGCCAATCTGGGTGTTTGATTCAGAACAATTGGAAGATCACAGGATGCAAAAAGCATGGTGAGATTAAGTCAAACCACAAGAAAATGTACGGTTATAATGCTATTATGCTACTATCTCTTAGTCTTGTGCTTGATGAATAGGAATATGAAAAGGAGGAGAAGTGGAAATTAGAATTCCTACGGTTTTTCTTTCAAGGAGACACTAAAGGAACAAATCGTACAGTTTTCCTTTGCTCCATTCCTTTGCACCAAATTCATGAAAAGTAGTACCATAGGAAACTTTCCAATTCTGATGTTTTTCATTCACATTTCCTTTCAAGCACTGGCGATTCTAGTAGGCAGGCTTGAGCAAGGAAAATCCTATACTAAAAAAATATTTTTGTGCTACTTCTATTACTTTGGACCCAGGCCACTGCCATACTAGCTCAACTCCCAGGCCCATCGACAAATGCACATCTCAAACACGCAGAGATAAATAATGATGGCGTTCAAGAGAGTCCATCACAGATAGCTAAGTTGCCTGGTACCTCACTGCTTGTCATATAGTAGGATAAAATAATCGTATTTCCCGTTACTACGTGTGCTCAGTGGACAATATATATAACATGTAGAGTAAAAAAGAAATGCAACAAGTGTACAACCTCTTTGGCGAAGCCATGTCGATCTCAGCGTGATTGGGTTGGCCGGTGAGGATGCTCCGGCTGACTTGGCTGTCGGAGGTGGGGAAGAAGATTTTAAGCATCTGGAGATGGAGCCTGAGGTACTGCTCCGCTGTGATGGAGGGTTTCGACGTTGGAGCAGCTCCGGTGAGTTGTACGACGCCGAGGCTGAAGCAGGACAAGAGAGACAACGAACAATGTTAACCTGAGTGGAATTCTAATAGCATCTCCAATACATGACGTAAAAATACATAACCACAAAGTGCTAGATGTAAAATACATCAGCCGCTCATCTCTGAACTTAACTGTTGAAACTGAATTTAACTGTCGAAACTGAACTTAACTGTTGAAACTGAATTTTGCTGTCGAAACTGAACGCACTAGCAAGGTGAGGCTACACATCGGTCGACTGACTTTTTCATCTCTGGTCAGTCGATTTTGCAGCAGTTGGATACGAAATCAAGAGCATACAGTTCATCTTCAACCTCCACCCCCTGAGCCAGTAGCCACCACCGGCCAAACAGCAGCCCCCCACCGTCCGCGGCCGGCGGTGCGCCGCCCCGCCCACCCCGAAAACACTTCCCACCGCCGGTCCACCGCCGCACCGGCCATCCCTCTAGCCCCCCCCCCCGTGCCGAGATTTTTCTCCGGCGATCCCCACGCCACCACCCCTCCACCGCCGGTGACCACCGCCCTCATCCTGAACCCTAAGATAGATAGTGGGGTACCTCTCCAGCGAGCCCCCCTCCCCGCTGCGGCTGGTTCTTCCTTCACCCCGGCGAGCCCCGCCCCCTCCCCCTGAAGATCGACTGGCCCAAAAGTCGATTCAGTCGACTGAAGTGCAGCTAAATCGGAGTAGCATCGCAAGCAAGAGCAAGAGCGAGAGCAGCAGCGCGAGCAAGAGCAATAGTAAGAGCAGACCAGGCAGGGGACCGAGAGAAAGAGCAGAGCAGCAGCACGAGCGAGAGCTAAAGCAGCAGCAGCTCCGACTGATGTGGACGTCGCCGCCGAGGGAGCGATGCCGTGGAGGAAGTGGACGGCGCCGCCGCCGTGGATGGAGCCGCGCCGTGTCGGCTCGGGACCGAGCACCGGCAGCACCGTGAGATGGAATCAAGAAGAAAATGCGGCGATTAGTGTACAACCTCTTTGGTGGCGCCGATTAGGCTGCAGCTTCATCCGAGGAAACGGTGATGATGATGCTCTTCCGGTGGTGCACGTGAAGACGACGGTGTGGGAATGGAGGTGGCGCAAAAGACGCTGGGAACACCGGGGTAGCTCCTTGGAGGTGGAGGACGGGGTGGCTGAACCAGCGGGACGATGAGATCGACGACGGATCCTCATCCGGTATGGTGGATGAGGGACGTCGAGGTGTTGTTGTGGACGACGTCGTCGGGGAAGAGGCTCCGGCCGGGTGGCGGACGGAGCAGGGTGTGGGGTTTCATCGCGGGTTTTCGCGACCTCGGTGTATGAATGGGTGTGCGGATGGGATGGTAGTGGGGAACCATGGCTTAGAGACGCAGTTGTCCAAATGTGGGTAACTTACGAAAGTACCCCCACGGATTTGAGGCAGTTCTTTTGGTTCAGGGGTACCACGGGCATTTCACGTGTCGGGATTCCACAGGAGGTGGGAGTTTTCGCGCGCGGTGTAATTTCGGAATAGCAAGGCGCTGGTTGAGATGGAGGGAGTTGTCGGAGCACAACGAGACAAAGATATATCTTAAATATTTCAGGCTAACAAGGCGCGGGTTGAAGAGGCGGGACTTTCGCAGCATGATAGATAGAGACACTAGTTTGAATTTTCGGCATAACAACGCGCGGCTTGAAATTTCGGAAGAACAAGCGTAACGTGTACCCAAAAAAGACAATTTGCACCACGCACAACACACAAACACCATTTAGACTAGAGTAAGATACACGTGCATTGTACGCATGAGATTTGACAACCAAATTATGAATAAATAGCACATTATAGCATGTAAGCTTTGAGTCATATATGCATGATGTAGATGTTCGTTCAATTCTTATAGTTCATTTCATTCAAAATCATCTAGTTTTTATAAGAAAGCTAATTTATTTTAAGATTCATGGAATTATGCGTCGTAAGACATAAAGTAAAAACAAATAATGGCAAATCATGTAGAAAAACATTTGGGCAATTTTGATACGGAAGATTCTAGAACAAATAAGAAGTGCTTGTGTTTTGATGTTTGTGCATTATGCTTAAGTTCAACCATGGAGTCTTCTAGATTATACATGTGGCGAAATTTGGTGGAATCCAGATGATATCCAACGGCTAGTAGTGCTCAAATTTGCTATCTTTGAACCATCGGATTCGCCTCATCCAACGATCATCTTTCAAAGTTAAAGTTACCCGCACATAATAAAAAAAAAATATATATATATATATAGTGATACTATTCATCACCCAGGGTGCAGAATAAGTTATTCTTCACCCGATGTAATCTTACGATCATTTTATAATTAAATTACGTTTGGATTTTAAATAGTTACATTCATATTGATTCACTACGTAAAATTTGGCATAAGAAAAAAAATATAGGTCATAAGACAAGAAAATTTGCAGTTTATGTGTATTTTACACTATATTTTTATGTTTGTAATTTTACATAACATAAAATATTTTTTACGGCTATTACATATTTTCTTACGATCTTTGTTTACGTCGGAAATAAAACAAATTTACGGAACGTAAAATTACGGTGTATTGATGTCAAAATAGAGAGGGGGTGAAGAATAACTATTCCTCACCCAGGGTGACAAATAGCGCGAACCTATATATATATATGTGATGCGAAACCGCTCATCATCTCCAATTAGAATAGTGTGTCCATGCATGGATGCGATGTGGCCAAATGATGTCTGCCATCGGTATGTCAAATTCAAATCAGTCTGACCTTGTTCAATGTGTATACATTACAACATGCTCGTTTCCAAACCACACCGCGCAGATCTCCGTTATATTCATGCATGCATGGGTTTCAAACATCAGGATCTCTTATTCAAATATTTGAATTCAACTTTACATTGATTATGACCTCACCTATTCTTTTACACCCACATAGTAGTCTTCTCTTTATAATTGTACCACTAACTTTCTCTCGTGCATGCATGCACACACACTACCAGTCGGCATTATCCATCGCACGCATGCAATCTTTTTCTTCAGGTCGGTCTGCCATGAAGGCACACACCCACACACAACCCCCTCTCCATCATATCGGGCATTCTTTATCTCTCACGCGTGCATGCACAATGATCTATGTTCCTCTATGTATGTGTGTATATAGCTAGGTCTTTCATAGTTTTCCACACAAACCGATCAATCGATATATCCAGTGAGGTCTCACCCTCTTTCCCACTTCCACATCGATCAATCTATACCTCTCTATATAGGATTAACATATATAGCTAATATACCCACATTAATTATATATCCAACGCCCCCCTCTCATCATCGACGCCTTCCATTTCATCTCTCAGACGTGTGCACAATGGCGAAGACAGGGGGCAGTAAGGGCCCTGCCCCCTCCCCCGTAACATCACTATATATCGAGGCTAATATGAATGTGATCATTAGACAATTGCTGCTAAAAATGGTTTAAGTTCATGAATTGACCCTCCTCGTAAAGGATTAGCAATGCTTGGCCCCCTAGCTCATTTATTTCTCATGGCTCCGCCACTGCGCGCAACAGCGCACCTGTTCGCCCCCTCTCTCTAAATATGGATCTCGCACTTGTGCATTCCTTCATAGTCTCCCTCCACTCGGCCCCTCGCACCATCTTCTAGCCCCCACCGGGTTTTGCCACATGTACAATCTAGCAGACTCCATGGTTGAACTGAAGCATAATGCACAAACCTCAAAACAACAGTGGTTCTCTTTTGTTCTAGAATCTTTCGTATCATAACTGCCCAAACTTTTTTTCTAGTTGAATTGCCATTATTTGTTTTTACTTTATGCTTTACAACGCACAATTCCATGAATCATAACATAGATTAAGGGCTTCTTTGATTCAAAGGATTGTTAAAGGAATTTTGGAGGATTCTAATCATTAGGAATTTTTCCTATCTTGGTTGTTTGATTCGTAGGATTGTAAACCACAGGAATTTTTCCATATGATTCATTTGCACTAGATCACTACAAGAAAAACACTCAATTGTGACCCTCAAATTTGGTCAAAGAATCATCGTTGTTATCCATTTATGACCTTTTTATGACCATATTTGGATGGTCAACAGTTGGCCGTCAACAACGAACAAACATGACCTTTTGAATGCTTTGGTCAAAGATTCTATGACCAAAATCATTTGGTCGATAAATCTTTAACTAATAGTTTTTGTCACTAGAGGTCTACTTGAACCATGTAGGATCTGACATGGATTCAGCCACGTG
Source organism: Triticum aestivum (assembly GCF_018294505.1). NCBI lineage: Eukaryota > Viridiplantae > Streptophyta > Magnoliopsida > Poales > Poaceae > Triticum > Triticum aestivum. The sequence continues at coordinate 27,404,929 of NC_057800.1, read as the reverse complement.
GCTAAGGTGATGATGTGGCAGCCTTGATGGCATTACTGATGATTGAAAAATAAGGTCACAATTTTCACCAGCCCAGTCCAATAAGGTATCTAAATGCGCAAAGCCCAACAATACAGCCCATTCATTTTAGCCTGTTTCATTTTTGGGCCACATCCAGAGACCGATCCTATCAATTTTAGCCCATTAATTTTTTAACTTGGCCAAGTCGTTATTTTGCACATTTTTGTTACACTAGGCGTCGTAGATTTACCTCAAAAAAGGCATCATAGATAATTCCAGCCAGAAACTAATATTATCAATAAATAGTTATATTGTTTTCAGCAATAGGCATCATAGTGGATACTTCAGGTACATGAATCACATACATAGTTCAGCGTTAAACTCCTCTAAAGAGGTACTATACTTATAATGATTTTACACAAAGCCAGAACCACTATGCTTCATGACAACACATACACATAACAACAAATCAAGAAACCATAGCTTCTCCTGTTCACTGTCATCCACTTCTGAGTAGCCAGTTCTTCTGGATTGCAGAATATCCTGGGATCAAGAAAGATCACACATGAGAAGAACATGCAGACCACATAGCAATTGAATTGAAACATCTTTGTTGTAAGATGCATATACTGTAATAAGAAGGAAAAAACTACAATTATGATAAGCCAACCAAAGTGTCATGACAGTACAGTACAGAGGTATTTTTCACAAGACAATCACCCACTATAGGACAAAGGTTGGACAAAATGTTCTCATTGTAGCTTAACAACGACTATCATGACAATACAACAGAGGTTAACAAGCAAGTATTATTTCCATGCATGTCTAGAATTTGTTTGTTTTTGTACACTAGCTGAAAACAGGTAACATAGTTAAGAAAGTGGCAGGAACAACTATCTTACCAGGCTGAAAACAACATAGCAGCAGATTAGAGTTACTACCAAACTCACCAATGATAAATTCCATCACACGCTGGCACATTCAGAGAAACAGATTTGAGTTACTACTGAACCCACTATTGATAAATTATGTCATCGATGCTGGCACCTATAGAGCAGCAGATTTGGCACATTCAGACATCAATTTGGGCAAACAACTTCATCAATCGATAGTGTTCAAAAAGAAAAGAAAGAGACCGGCCGAAAGCGACGATGACAGTGAGGATAGCCCAGATGGAGCTGCGAGTGGCGTGGTCACCTTGGCCGCGTACACGGGATTCATGGGGTCCTTGCGCGCGGACGGTCATGTCTGCTGGCGCACCAACTCATCGCCGCCGATGCCGGGGCAGTTGGAAACGACCCAATGAAGCCTCACGGCCCACCCATCCCCCGCTGGTCCAGCGCCAAGCGCAGCGTTCACTACTCCGGCAGCAACCACACTCGCCCTCCTTGTGACGCGCGCGGTTGGTGCAACATCGGTTCTTGGTACCCGCCGCCGTTGAGATCTCAAGATGGGTTGGTGGTTCCCGCCGCCGTCCTGGTGGCCCGCCGCCGCAGCTGCGGAATTGTTAGGCCAGATCCGTGTGTGGATTGGCAAGATCCGGCCAGATCGAGGCTCGGCGAGGTGGGAGGGGAGGGGATCGTGGAGAGAGTAGAAGGTGGGAGCGGCGCTGGAGGGGATTCGGGAGGAGTTAGGGTTTCAGAACTTTTTATACGACCTGGGTTGGTCTGGTTTCGGGCCTTTGGGCCGGGAAGGTCTCGCGCGGGTAATGCGTTTTGCGGGAAAATACGTTGAGACATATGGCGTGAGCTCAAAAATTGCCAGAGATAATCCCTCCATTCCAATGAATGCATGCATCGTAAAATTTAATTTTAACTATAAAATAGACCAACCAAATATGGGTTATATGTGATAAAGAATTAGCATTGAATTAACGAAATGAGATTTTCAATGGTATAATGTGCTGACTGATACACCCTTCGTCCGCGAATAAGTGTGTTTTTAGCTTTTGTTCTAAGTCAAAGTTATAAAAAAATTGCCGAATTTTATAAGGATAATGCACATTCACTAAATGACCAATATCAATAATATGACGTGACTACAAAAAATACGTTTTTATTTAGATATGAAATAATTTAGATAATCCTCAAACAATTTTAAGTCGTCTAAATTGAAAATACAAATATAAAAGGGAAGCCCTTAGATTTTTGGACAGATATCTAGCCTTGATCGTAAGCAGGCAACCTGCTCAACTATTATTCTTCTTTGTAATGGACCTAGCCCAGCTGTTGTATTTTATCAGTATTCAATTGTACTTATTGGTCAGATGGTCCCATGTGTAAGGTGGGTCCATTGGTCATTCGGTCCCTCGTCTTACATATGGGCCCTGAATGCTAGCTAATCCCACATGTCCCGTGGGTTAGTGGGTCTCATAGGTTTGTTGGTCCCACACATCAAATCGGGGACCTACTAAATATTCGGGTCACTCATTCCAGGTGTAGATATACCCCATTTGTCATGCACCCATAGGTTGATTTCACACGTATACATGACACGTAAACAAAATTACTACACATATACAATGACACAAGGGCAAATTGCCGATGTGTCTGCCCAGTCATCATTATTCAAGCCTGTGACCATATTAATTTTGTCACGTTGGGCCCAAAACAAGGCCATGGATAGTGCCATACCTTTCATGACCAATTGGAGTGATGAGACTATGACCTTTCTGACATAGATGGTCACAATTGTGAGGAGTTTAGACCCCCTTGGACACCCCATGACCATCTTGTAATTTTTTGTCATTGATCCATGACCAACTGAGCACGGTCATTATATTTTTGTCATAAATGTCCACATTTCTTGTAGTGGATTTCATAGGAAACATCCCATCCACTCAAACCTCTTTGAAAGAATTCTGCGTTTTTTCTATGCACAATCAAACACTCGTACAATCCTGTAGGATTCAAGACGACATTCCACTATAATCCCATGTTTTTCCAATTCCCGCGTTCTTAGCTTTTTGTTAAAAACTAATTGATTTTGAATGATATGAACTATAAGAATTAAACGAAGGGCTACATCAGACATATATGACTCAGAGCTTACATGCTATAGTGTGGTATTTATTCATAATTTGGTTGCAAAATCTGATGCGTGCAATGCACGTGTACCTTACTAGTACTTCGAGTATGTGCAAAACACAATTAGAATACCAATGGCACGCTACACAGTGTCTCTCTTATAGTTCATGAAGCCACGTGGCACATGTGGAGGCATTGTTGCGACCTCCTTGCGTGGATTGATCACAGTGACGTGCTGCTGGTTCCAGAAGAATGTACTCGTCCTCCTGAGCCATACTAGCGGTACATGCACGAAGCGAAGATGTGCATGCACGCCACGCACGCACTCATTCCCTCGCACGCACACGCGGGTACACGGGCGGGCGCAATTTCGTACCAAGATCCACCCCATGTGATAATTTGATGCGTGTAAAGTCATTCACTTCATTGATTGTCAATTAGTATAGCACATGCAAATTGAGTGGACGTGAGGGCAGAAGAAAGACATTATTACTCCACTTCGCGCATGCGAGTAGTTAAATCGTGGGTTGCTAGTAGTACTTCCATTGGTCTCCTTCATATTTTGTGCCAATTTTTGACAGTAACATAATATTTACGCATTTGAGCAGTGTAGTACTTGAAATTTATGATCCGCTAAACTCATCGGGAGCCGTTTCGGGCCTCAAAACCAAAACCATCAATTAATCTTTACCTTGTTCCCATCACATTCGAAAGCCTGCTCACACCTACTAGTACTTACCAAACCTGAACGTGTTACCACTATGCAGGTATTAGTACTAGTGCTAGTACCTAGGTTATAAAAGGGGAACTACCTAACCGAAAATTACTCTACCTTTCCTCCTCATAAGTGCTTCTTCTTCGTCCGTCGTTGCCATGGCCGGTGAGCAGAGCTCTAGGTCGAGAACTACTCGTAACAAGGGAGCAGCAACCAAGGCTGCGGAAAAAAAGAGAGGGCTCGCCGCCACGCAGAGACCTCGAAAGATCTCTCACGGGCAGGCGATGGCTCCTAGGAGCGCCCTAGCCGCGGAGGCGAACATGCCGAGCCGGCGGAGCTGGAGTCGTTATCCCTTGACGGCATGCCCGATCAGCTCAATAAGCACCTCAATAAGCAGAATGAGTTCATCCAAGGCTTGATGGAGTTGTTGAAGGAGAGTCTCAACGACATGCCCGCTGAGCTCAATCAGCAGGGGGAGTTGACCGCCGGCTTGGTGATGCTGCTCAAGAAGAGCATTGCCTCGGAGAAGAAGGCGACCGGAGAAATCCTGCGACTTTAGGAGGACAAGGCGAAGCTCTGCCACGAGATCGACCTGTTGAAGGAGAAGAACGCCGGCTGGAAGAAGCTGCTTGAGAATAGTAGTTCCTCGATGAAGATGCTGCAGGCCCTCGTCATGGAACAGAAGGAGGATTTGGCGAAGCTCCGCATCGAGCACCCGGCTGCTGTCAAGGTACGTAATGCGTCCGTGGAACAGATGATGAAGGCTCGTGTCGAGAAATCCCGCGTCATGGACAGAATGAAGAAGATGGCGGAGGAGACGCGCAAGGAGATGGAGGTCGTGGAGGCGATGAAGAAGCAGTTACGACTCCGCGGTGAATTAGATCATTTGGGGTGATAATCTTCCTTCTTCTTTTGCTCCTGTGTTTCATCTTTTGCTTCCGGTGTTTCGCCGCACGTGTCATGTTCTTTGCGAGGCATCAATAGAACAATGGTTTTTTGAGGGAATGAATAGAACAATGCTAACAATGAGATGACTAGCAAATTAGATCATTTTTATCGCCATATGGCACTAGGTTGCCGTGTTTTGTGCTCCTCCGTCGCAGTACTACTCTAGTGGAAAACTTGAGTATACTGCACGGTTCTTTGCTCCTCCTTGATCAGGTCGTCAGGGCATTTATATGAGCAGTCAAATCACAAGGCCCTGCCTTCCAGCAGTAATGAGCCGTCAAATCACAAAGGCCCTCGCCTCTCGTGAAACCGACCAAGCTAGACTGCCCTGCCCTCTAGCCTTTTAAAAAATGTATACTTTTGTGATTTGACTGCTCGCGCATGCGAGTAGTTAAATCGTGGGTTGCTAGTAGTACTTCCATTGGTCTCCTTCATATTTTGTGCCAATTTTTGACAGTAACATAATATTTACGCATTTGAGCAGTGTAGTACTTGAAATTTATGTTCCACTAAACTCATCGGGAGCCGTTTCGGGCCTCAAAACCAAAACCATCAATTAATCTTTACCTTGTTCCCATCACATTCGAAAGCCTGCTCACACCTACTAGTACTTACCAAACCTGAACGTGTTACCACTATGCAGGTATTAGTACTAGTGCTAGTACCTAGGTTATAAAAGGGGAACTACCTAACCGAAAATTACTCTACCTTTCCTCCTCATAAGTGCTTCTTCTTCATCCGTCGTTGCCATGGCCGGTGAGCAGAGCTCTAGGTCGAGAACTACTCGTAACAAGGAAGCAGCAACCAAGGCTGCGGAAAAAAAGAGAGGGCTCGCCGCCACGCAGAGACCTCGAAAGATCTCTCACGGGTAGGCGATGGCTCCTAGGAGCGCCCTAGCCGCGGAGGAGAACATGCCGAGCCGGCGGAGCTGGAGTCGTTATCCCTCGACGGCATGCCCGATCAGCTCAATAAGCACCTCAATAAGCAGAATGAGTTCATCCAAGGCTTGATGGAGTTGTTGAAGGAGAGTCTCGACGACATGCCCGCTGAGCTCAATCAGCAGGGGGAGTTGACCGCCGGCTTGGTGATGCTGCTCAAGAAGAGCATTGCCTCGGAGAAGAAGGCGACCGGAGAAATCCTGCGACTTCAGGAGGACAAGGCGAAGCTCTGCCACGAGATCGACCTGTTGAAGGAGAAGAACGCCGGCTGGAAGAAGCTGCATGAGAATAGTAGTTCCTCGATGAAGATGCTACAGGCCCTCGTCATGGAACAGAAGGAGGATTTGGCGAAGCTCCGCATCGAGCACCCGGCTGCTGTCAAGGTACGTAATGCGTCCGTGGAACAGATGATGAAGGCTCGTGTCGAGAAATCCCGCATCATGGACAGAATGAAGAAGATGGCGGAGGAGACGCCCAAGGAGATGGAGGTTGTGGAGGCGATGAAGAAGCAGTTACGACTCCGCGGTGAATTAGATCATTTGGGGTGATAATCTTCCTTCTTCTTTTGCTCCTGTGTTTCATCTTTTTCTTCCGGTGTTTCGCCGCATGTGTCATGTTCTTTGCGAGGCATCAATAGAATAATGGTTTTTTGAGGGAATGAATAGAACAATGTTAACAATGAGATGACTAGCAAATTAGATCATTTTTATCGCCATATGGCACTAGGCTGCCGTGTTTTGTGCTCCTCCGTAGCAGTACTACTCTAGTGGAAAACTTGAGTATACCGCATGGTTCTTTGCTCCTCCTTGATCAGGTCGTCAGGGCATTTATATGAGCAGTCAAATCACAAGGCCCTGCCTTCCAGCAGTAATGAACCGTCAAATCACAAAGGCCCTCGCCTCTCGTGAAACCGACCAAGCTAGACTGCCCCGCCCTCTAGCCTTTTAAAAAATGTATACTTTTGTACAGTAGTAGTATCAATGGATTGCGCCATGGAGAAAAACTTGAAAATTAAAAAGGTGGTACATATAGAGAGCGCTCGTTGCCAAATTATGCATATAGTACTATTAAAAAGGCTAGTCACAATAATGGTGTCCAGCACAACCCACCCCTCAAATAAAACTAAGAGGGTGCTTGGATACGTTTTAGTCCCATGACTAAAAGTAGTGGGACTAAAACATGCTAGCCTCACCCATGCTTGGATCCAAATACTAAAAAGGCTAAAATCAAGCTAATGAGCATTTATTATCCTCCAAACCCTCCAATCCAGAACTCGCCTGTGTTAAAGGAGAGGAGTTAAATGAGGAGAGAGAGGACTAATCCACATTTTAGTAGGAGTACCCCTGACTAAAAAAATTTAGTCTCAAGACTAGTTTTAGCCCCTCTTTTGTTAGGGTGCTTGGAACTTTAGCCTCTTAAAGAGACTATTTTAGTCAGACTAAAATAAGTCCCTTGGATCCAAGCACCCTCTAAGCACCCTGAAATTCTTTGACAAAACTAAGCACCCTGAAGTTCTTTGACAACTAAACTGCTGGCTATATGATGTTGGCCATATATATTGTACGTATATAATGTGAAGAAACGAGTGGTAATACTATACCAACTAAAAGATGAAATGTAAGAAATACTAGTATGTACGTACTGAAGAGTTAAAGTAACAAGAAGAAACATAACATAGTTCTGCTAGGGGCTCAGCACAACACACCCCTCAAATTAAATTAAGCACACCTGAAATTAAACTTTGCAACTATTCCGGTAGACACTACATTAGAACCACCAGGAGCAATGACACTGCCACCTTACTCGGATTCCTCGTCCACGTCCTCGACTTCGTCCTTGTCCCTCTTCCTCTTGGCCGATACTTCTTTGCTTGAACCGCACACTTGGCTGTTGCTCTTCATCCAACCCTTTTAGATATTGAAGCAAAGGTAGCCATCCATTGCAGCGTAGTGGATGTGGTCTATATCTAGTACATTCCGCTGCCATGCATGACGATGAAACGTGTATGGAGGTTTCTCCAGTTTACCATGCAAAGGATGAACCATGGCTCCTGCCAGGGTCAGCACTGAAGGCTGACAAGAGGACACCAGCCGATTCTTCTGGAGGTCGAAGGTGTTGCCTACAACGAGGCCTATCCGACGCAGGACTTCTTTGTCGTTACCAAAGTCTACAGTAATAAATTTGACTAGGTTGCTCTAGAGGAGGTCCTTAAAATCCTGGCACTCAACGTCGGCATGGCATATGTGGTAGACCAAGCATAAGTCATGCACGCAAACCTGGATCACGACGGGCTTCTTCCTCTCTTCGTCCTTTAGATCCTTCTCTCATCTCAGGACTGTGGTGTACTCAACATCTAGCCCAGTGACCCACTCATCATCTGAGTCTTTGAACATGCGTCTGAAGCGAGGAAGGCATCCTTTCACTGTCGCGGAAGAACGGGTGTAGATGACGTCGAACTCATCGTCGGTGATGGTTCTAACCTTGTACTCACCGCCGATTGTGGAGATTTGTTACTCCATGGATTTGGGAGGAGGGTTAGGATTAGTGGAACTGTCGTAATGTGAATGGACGGGATGACTAGGAGCGAACCGCCGTAGTATTGAAGGACGTGCGGGGATGAGTAGGAGCGAACTGCCAGCGTGCGAACGGAAGGGTAGTGGCTTTCCATTCTCCCATGATCATGGGGCCCCACCTATCCAGCATTAACTCTCTATCAAATCACACATCCCTACGTTTGCGGCAGCCTACTCCCTCGTCTTCTCGCGTCTCTGTCGAACCGACTAGGCGGAACTGCCCCACCGCCTACCGCGCAGGAAAAGCCCCACCCTCGACTTTTAAATAGTATATAGTATACTAATTTTGTATCCATGGATTGTGCCCGTGCCATGGAGCAAAGCGTCTAGAAAACGGCGGTACACATGTATGGAGTATACAGCACGCCCCGCGTTTGCGTCGCATCCCAGACGGTCGGTCGGTTTGGCATGCTTCTCTCCGAATGGAACGCGCGTCATATTGCGTTTGCACACACATGTGGGACGGCAATTGAGAACTGACCATAGGCACACTCCCCGACCCCGCAAGTCGGGTGACTTAATAGAAGAGGGAGACGAGCGATAGTACTAGAGAAGTGTTGTACTACGTTGGTGCCTGGACGATCCCTGCAAGACATGGAAGATCAGTTCGTGCATGCATGTGACTAGACTCCAGCAGACACGCCTGGATTGGCTATCGTCTACATATCGTGCAGGCTGTGTTGTACATGGCTGTAGTTATGGTGAGAAATCTAAAAAAAAGGTTTCTTGTCATCTCGCAAAATTAGGTGTCATGTGCTTCAGATCACTGCGAGGGTTAAACAGCGATAACTGAGTTGGGCTAGTCATTGGGGGCACATGCACGAACAGTGACTACTCGGCTACCATCTAGGTCAAGCCGACTATGTTAATTAGGACATCTATCGACGGACCCCTTTTCTACGAGTTTATCTTTAATTTGAGCTTTGTTCCTTGTCTAGTTTGTCCGTCGGGATTCATGTTGTCTCCTTTGGGCAGTGAGGTTATGATTTCTTGTCATGTGGCATTTTTTCGTGTTATATGTTATAATCCGGTGCTTCCGATCAAAATGACGACAACTGCGCCTCCAGGCCACATGCATGAAGACTTCTCGATAGTCATTGACGAGGTCAAGCCGGCTCCGGTAGACAAAAGAAAACTAGTACTACTCCACTATATAGGCAGGAGCCTCCGCTCTTGCTTGCTAGTGTTGCTCTCTTCACACTGTCTCGGCCTCTCCAGATCTAAACACGACAACGGTGGCCACACACTCTCTCTGCTAACCGCTGGTCACAGATCCAGCCGGATCCTCTCCGCCAGGGAAGGTGAGAAGGTGCAACGTTCATGCGGTCGTCCTCGACGATGGCTCTTACCCACTGCTGGGCGCGTCCCGATCAGCCTGCCTTCCCGTTCTCTCCCAAGCACCGCTGGCGAGGGAGGGCCTCCGACCCCTTCTTCCTCGCTGCCATAGTGTGGGCAGATCCGGCCTCCCGATGCCCACCTAGCGACATCCCGATGACCATTAGGTATAACTTCCTTCGAAATTGGCCTTGCTCTACTTTCCGAGCTCTTGACGTCGCTACATTTGTATCTTTTACTATTTCTCAGGCCCCCTCGTACATAGGATCGATTGGCTGTTCGAAAACCACCTAATTTTTTTATGTTTAAGAGGTAAAACTAGTTCATGCACTCGAATCTAGTACTACTTGGTTCAAACAAGGAAGAAAGGGGGTGGGGTGTGATACGTCTCCGTCGTATCTACTTTTCCAAACATTTTTGCCCTTGTTTTGAACTCTAACTTGCATGATTTGAATGGAACTAACCCGGACTGACGCTATTTTCAGCAGAATTACCATGGTGTTATTTATGTGCAGAAACAAATGTTCTCGGAATGACCTGAAACTTCACGGAGCAACTTTTCAGAAAATATGAAAAATACATGCAAAAGATGAAGGCCAAGGGGCCCACCACCTCTCCACGAGGGTGGGGGGCACGCCTGCACCCCTAGGGCGCGCCCCCTACCTCGTGGGCCCCCTGTTGCCTCTCCGACTCCAACTCCAACTCCATATATTGAGTTTCGAGGAGAAAAAAATCAGGGAGAAGAAATCATCGCGTTTTATGATACGGAACCGCCGCCAAGCCCTAAAACCTCTCGGGAGGGCTGATCTGGAGTCCGTTCGGGGCTCTGGAGAGGGGAATCCGTCGCCATCGTCATCATCAACCATCCTCCATCACCAATTTCATGATGCTCACCGCCGTGCGTGAGTAATTCCATCGTAGGCTTGCTGGGCGGTGATGGGTTGGATGGGATCTATCATGTAATCGAGTTAGTTTTGTTAGGGTTTGATCCCAAGTGTCCACTATGTTCTGAGATTGATGTTGCTATGACTTTGCTATGCTTAATGCTTTTCACTAGGGCCCGAGTGCCATGATTTCAGATCTGAACCTATTTTGTTTTCATCAATATATGAGAGTTCTTGATCCTATCTTGCAAGTCTATAGTCACCTATTATGTGTTATGATCCGTTAACCCCGAAGTGAAAATAATCGGGATACTTACCGGTGATGACCGTAGTTTGAGGAGTTCATGTATTCACTATGTGTTAATGCTTTGTCCCGGTTCTCTATTAAAAGGAGGCCTTAATATCCCTTAGTTTTCGTAAGGACCCCGCTTGCACGGGAGGGTAGGACAAAAGATGTCATGCAAGTTCTTTTCCATAAGCACGTATGACTATATTTGGAATACATGCCTACATTATATCAATGAACTGGAGCTAGTTCTGTGTCACCCTAGGTTATGACTGTTACATGATGAACCGCATCCGGCATAATTCTCCAACACCGATCCATTGCCTACGAGCTTTCCATATATTGTTCTTCGCTTATTTACTTTCCCGTTGCTATTGCTATCATCACTAGAAAATACCAAAAACATTGCTTTTACTACTGTTACCTTTTGTTACCGTTACCACTACTATCATATTATTTTGCTACTAAATACTTTGCTGCAGATACTAAGTTTCCAGGTGTGGTTGAATTGACAACTCAGCTGCTAATACTTGAGAGTATTCTTTGCTCCCCTTGTGTCGAATCAATAAATTTGGTTTGAATACTTTACCCTCAAAAACTGTTGCGATCCCCTATACTTGTGGGTTATCAAGACTATTTTCTGGCGCCGTTGCCGGGGAGCATATCTCTATTCTTTGAGTCACTGGGGATATATATCTATTTATCATTATGAAGAACTTGAGAGATCCAAAAACCAAGATCTATCCCTCAACTACGAGGGGAGGTAAGGAACTTCCATCTAGCTCTGCACTTGATTCACCTTCTATTTTGAGTAAGCTTGCGACACCTACACCTGCTTCTGCTATTCGTTCTGATATGTCACATGTTATTGATGATGCCACTTCTGCTATGCATGATACTTATGATGAAACTACTTCTATGCTTGATACTACTGTGCCACTTGGTAAATTTCTTGATGAACAACTTGCTAGAGCTAGAGAAATTGAAAATATTGAATCTGATGATACTGATGAAAGTGATGATGAAGAATCACTTGTTATTCCTAAGGGTTATGTTTTTGATCAAGAAGCTTCTTTAGCTATTTTAGCTTGCAAAAATAGAAATGAACTCAAAAGTTTATTAGTTAATGGAGTAAGCAATCTCTAAATGCTAGAATGAAACCTCACCCTGCTTTTGCTACTTCACCTATCTTTGTTACTGATAAGGATTATGAATTCTCTGTTGATCCTGGTATAATTACTTTGGTTGAATCTGATCCTTTTCATGGTTATGAATCTGAAACTGTTGTGGCACATCTTACTAAATTGAATGATATAGCCACCCTGTTCACTAAAGATGAGTGAACTCGTTACTTTTACATCCTTAAAACATTTCCGTTCTCATTAAAGGGTGATGCTAAGATATGGTTTAATTCTCTTGATCCTGGTTGTGTGCGTAGTCCCCAGGATATGATTTATTACTTCTCTGCTAAATATTTCCCTGCTCATAAGAAACAAGCTGCCTTAAGTGATATATATAATTTTGTGCAAATTGAAGAAGAGAGTCTCCCACAAGCTTGGCAGAGGCTTCTCCAATTACTTAATGCTTTGCCTGATCATCCTCTTTAGAAAAATGAAATACTTGATATCTTTTATAATGGACTAACCGATGCCTCCAGAGATTACCTGGATAGTTGTGCTGGTTCTATTTTCAGGGAAAGAACACCGGATCAAGCTGAAATTCTATTGAATAATATGTTGACAAATGAAAATAATTGGACACCTCCGGAGCCAATTCCTGAGCCTGTTCCTAAATCAACTCCGAAGAAAGGGGGTATTCTATTTCTCAGTCCTGAAGATATGCAAGAGGAAAAGAAATCTATGAAAGAGAAAGGTATTAAAGCTTAAGATGTTAAGAATTTACGAGTGCGGCGAATCTGCACCCGGCCTCAGCTGCACCCCGGCTTACGGAAAAAATCAAAAAAATACTAGAAAAATTCAAAAAATTCCAAAAAAAATTGTGTGGTAGATAATTTGATGCATGAGGTTTGCTCTAAATTTCAACTCATTTGAACATTTGAGTAGCTCTCGGCAAAAAAGACAAAATCGAGGTCTGTAAAACAGTTTACTTTTCAGGAACTATTTTGACCCGATTTGTCTTTTTTGCCCAAAATATCTCAGATGTCCAAATGAGATTAAATTTGGAGTGGACCTCACGCATCAATTGATCTACCACACAAATTTTTTTTGGAATTGTTTGAATTTTTCTAGTATTTTGTTTGAATTTTTTCTGAGCGGGTGCAGCTGAGCCCGTGCTCAGATGCATATTTTTGAGAATTTACCTCCTATTGAAGAAATACATGGTCTTAATTTACCGCCTGTTGAAGAAACATATAATCTTAATCGATTACCTATTGAAGAAACTCATGGTCTTGATAACCCGACACAGGTAGTAAAGGAAAATTCTCTCTACAGATATGATAAAGATGAAATCCCATTTACTAAGTTTGCTAGCCCATGCTTAGATGAGTTTGATAAATTTATGGCTAAGCAAGAAGACTTTAATGCTTATTTTGGTAGAAAATTGAAATACAATTCAAATATGCTTGAACACTTAGGTGATTATATGGCTAATGTTAAAGGTGAACTTAAACTTATCAGTAAACATGCTTCTATGGTTACCACTCAATTAGAACAAGTACTTAAATCTCAAAATGATTTGCTCAATGAATTGAATAGTAAGGATAATGATAATGCTGTTAGAGTGGCTACTAAAATAGGTAGAATGACTCAGGAACCTTTGTATCCTGAAGGCCACACTAAGAGAATTGAGCAAGATTCTTAGAGAAATAATATAGATGTACCTAGTTCTTCTAAAAAGAAGAAAAAGAAAAATGATAGGACTTTGCATGCTTCTAGTGATCCTATTGTTGAAACACCTGAGAATCCAAATGATATTTCTATTTCTGATGCTGAAACACAATCTGGTAATGAACCTGAAACTAGTGATAATGTTAATGATAATGTTCATAATGATGCTCAACCTAGTAATGATAATGACATAGAAATTGAACCTGCTGTTGATCTTGATAACCCACAATCAAAGAATCAACATTATGATAAGAAAGATTTTGTTTCTAGGAAAATGTAACACCCTCGATGCGACTATATCTCCCACATGTCGAGGCATGACTTAGAGGCATAATTGCATTGAAGGCATATGTCGCAAGTTAGGCAATCTTCACAACATCCCATGTAATATAGATAATAAAAGGGGAGATAACATAGTTGGCTTATACTCGCCACGTCAATCAAGTACATAAATAGCATTACAACATTCAAACACTCATGGCCCGACTACGGCGCCAAAATAAAAGACAACCCAACATGCGACACGGTCCCGATCACCCCAACTGGGCACCACTACTGATCATCAGGAAAAGAAACATAGTATCACTGAGAGTCCTCGTCGAACTCCCACTTGAGCTCAAGCGCGCCATCTGGAGCTGTATCATCAGGCCCTGCATCTGGTGTAATATTAATCTGTGAGCCACAGGGACTCAGCAATCTCGCACCCTCGCGATCAAGATTATTTAAGCTTATAGGTAAGGCAAGGTAAATATATGTGGAGCTGCAGGAAGCGACTAGCATATATGGTGGCTAACCTGTTCGCAAAAGAGAGCGAGAAGAGAAGGCAAAGCGCGAACGCATAACTAGAGAGCAATCCTACGGCAAAAACATTACTCCAACACCCTGTCCACTTCCCGGACTCCGCCGAGAAGAGGCCATCACGGTAACTCACACAGTTGATTCATTTTAATTAAGTTAAGGTTCAAGTTATCTACAACCGGACATTAACAAATTTTCATCTGCCCATAACCGCGGGCACGGCTTTCCAAAGTTCAAATCCCTGCAGGGGAGTCCCAACTTAGCCCATGACAAGCTCTCACGGTCAACGAAGGAATAGACCTCCTCCCGAGATGTTCCGATCAGACTCGGTACCTTGGTTCTTCAAGACACTTCGACAGGTTAAAACAAGACCAGCAACACTGCCTGAATGTGCCGACAAATCCCGATAGGAGCTGCACATATCTCGTTCTCAGGGCACACTCAGATGAGACATCCTACGAGTAAAACCAACCCTCAAGTTGCCCTGAGGTGGCCCCGCAGTGTACTCGGTTCGGACCAACACTTAGAGGAGCACTGGCCCGGGGGGGGGGGTTAAATAAGATGATCCTCGATGCTCCGGAAACCCAAGGGAAAAAGAGGCTAGGTGGCAAATGGTAAAACCAAGGTTGGGCATTGCTGGAAAAGCTTTAATCAAGGCGAACTATCAAGGGGTTCCCATTATAACCCAACCGCGTAAGGAGCGCAAAATCCGGGAACATAACACCGATATGACGGAAACTAAGGCGGCAAGAGTGGAACAAAACACTAGGCGAGAGGCCAAGCCTTCCACCCTTTACCAAGTGTATAGATGCATTAAGATAACAAGATAATATAATGATATCCCAACAAGTAAATAAATGTTCCAACAAGGAACGGCCTCCAATCTTCACCTACAACTAGCAACGCTATAATAGGGGCTGAGCAAAGCGGTAACATAGCCATTCAATGGTTTGCTAGGACATGGTGGGTTAGAGGTTTGACATGGCAATTTGGGAGGCTTGAAAGCAAGTGGTAGGCATCGTAGCATTGGCATAACAAAAGAGCGAGCATCTAGCAAGCAAAGATAGTAGTGATTTCGAGGGTATGATCATCTTGCCTGCACAGTTGTCAGAGTTGACTGGATCCTCGAAAGCAAACTCAACGGGCTCCTCGTTAGCGAACTCGTCTCCCGGCTCTACCCAAACAAGACAAACAAGCAACAAGGACACAATCAACCACGTGCAAGGGTCAAACAATATGATGCAAGGATGATATGCTATGCGGGATGCATATGCAAGAATTGACAAGGGATGCAAGAACCTGGCCTCAACATTGAAATCCAAGTGTGCCACAGGAAATATGAGATAATCGCTTGAAAACGATATAAAGAACGCCGGAACCGGAGTTACGGTTTGGAAATGGCAAGCGATTCAAATATGACACCGGTCTGCGATTTACAGCAAGTAGCCATCTAAATGCAATGAGATGAACATGCTACAGCACCCAAACATGACAACAAAATACATGGCAGGGATGCACTCAAGATGCTTAACAAAAGTCTAGCACTGAGCTACGGCCAAAACATCCATTAACAGGTTCAAACAAGCATGGCAAAAATGCATATGGTAAAAAGATCTCAGACTTAGTGAAATTAACACTTGTCTGGGATTTCAGATCCGGTAGCACTCTTCAGAGCAACAAAACTATATGCTACAGGACCTGAACATGGCAAGGTAAAGCATGGCATGGAGCTACTCAAATAGCTTAACCAAAAGTACCTTAGTGACCTTGAGCCAAAAGGGATCAGAAAATACAATTGCAAGCATGGGAACATGGCAAAAACATAATCAGATCACCGACTTAGTGAAAACTGGAGCATGCTGAAAACAGATATCAAGTAGGCATGTTTACGAGCTCGATGCACTCACTACGGAGCAAGTCATGACATACTAAGTATACACCCATCAAGAATACACAAAATGCAAGCTAGACATGGCAATAACAATAGCATAGCATGCACGGGTCAACTACAACATCATCGGCAAAATTGCAAACAAGTTAACAATCTGCCCAGATTCACAAAGTAGCAAAAGTAGAGCTCGATTGACTCAAGCTAGGGTGCTCCATAATTGCAAACAAAGACATGGATGGATAGAGCACTACAAGATTAACAAAACTTCCTTACTGATCATCCTCAAAAGAGGCACGGATCTCTCGGAAACAACAAGAACATATGGCCATATGAAATAAACAGCTCAAGGACTTAGTGGAATTGCTAAGTCCCTGAAATCAGCACTACCAAGTGCCTCACTTCGCAAGCTTGTGCTAGTCACCACACACATCACAAAAATACATGGGTTGCACCTCTGGAAAGATGACAAAACCCTTAACAAAACATATGTAGAGCTCAAGGGCATATCATGCACACAATAATCATGGCAAAAATGACAATTATGCAAATGGAGTAGCAGATCTGACAATTATCTCAAGTAGCCCTCTTGTAACAACATTTCGGGCATCAAGCTGAACTCAAATGAAAATGATGCAATGGAATGAAATGATGTACTCTCTGAGGCGAACATTTTGATATGCTATATGCCAAAACGGAGCTACGGATGAGGAGATACGATGCTATGAACATGGGCACTTGGGCTAGGAAATTCCGAGGACTTAGTGAAAAAAAAGCAACCTCTCTTAGATCTAGGGTTGGCACGGAATCCGAGGCGGCGGCGGATCTCGCCGGATCTGCGCCGGAGGAGGCAGACGCGGTGGCCGGAGCAGCAGGGGATGGCCGGACGGCGGGGCGGCGGACCCGGCCGCGGGGCGGCGAGGCAACGATGGCGGCGAGGCGACGAAGGGGTTAGGCTGCGGGGTGGCGAAGGGGCGCGGCGTCACTGGCCGGCGAAGGGCGGCGCTCGGGGAAGGAGGAGCCGGGCGCGGGCGTGGGAGATCTTCGGGCCGCGGGGGCCTGGAGCGGCTCCCGGGCCGCGCGGTGGGAGGCTGCGGTGGTGACACGTGCCGGCGCCTGATAGGCGCGGGCGGGCGGCGGCGACTTTGGACGAAGCGCCGAAATGCAAAACGGACAACGGGGAAAATGCTCGAATGCATGAGATGAACACGTATGCAAATGCAATGCACATGATGACATGATATGAGATGCATGACAATGACAACAACCCACGAAGACAAAAAACCCGAACCCGAGAAAATAAAATAACTTAACGCCGGAAACGGCAAGAGTTGGAGTACAAATTGGGTAAGTTACATCCGGGGTGTTACAACAGTCCACCACTACGAAAGGATCTCGTCCCGAGATCTAGGACTGAAAGAACGCCGGGTACTCAGAATGGAGGTGATACTCGTGTTCCCAGGTAGCTTCACGGTCGGAATGGTGTGACCACTTGACTTTGAGGAATTTGATTGACTTGTTGCGAGTCTTGCATTCAGTCTCTTCAAGGATAGCAATGGGGTACTCACGATATGAGAGATCTTCTTGGAGCTCAATGTCCTCGAAGTTGACGGTGCGGTCAGGAGTCTTGAAGCACTTTCGGAGCTGTTAGACATGGAACACGTCATGAACATTTGCAAGGTTTGAAGGAAGCTCGAGTTGATAGGCGAGATCGCCTCACTTGCTGACAATCTTGAAAGGTCCCACATATCTAGGGGCCAGCTTCCCTTTGATACCGAAGCGACGAGTACCTTTCATAGGAGAGACGCGGAGGTAAACATGATCTCCGATCTCGAAAGCCAAATCACGGTGCTTACTATCATAGTAGCTCTTCTGGCGGGATTGGGCTGCTTTGAGGTTATCTCGAATGACTTTGCACATTTCCTCTGCCTCTGTGATTAAGTCATTTCCGAGAAGCTGACGTTCACCGGTTTCAGACCAGTTGAGAGGGGTACGGCACTTCCTGCCATACAGAATTTCAAAAGGGGCCTTGCCCGAACTTGCTTGAAAACTGTTGTTGTAGGAGAATTCAGCATAAGGAAGACAACCCTCCCACTTCATGCCGAAGGAGATCACACAAGCCCTGAGCATATCTTCAAGAATCTGGTTGACACGCTCGACTTGACCGCTAGTTTGAGGATGGAAAGCTATGCTGAAGCGGATGTTGGTTCCCATGGCCTTCTGAAAAGAGTCCCAAAACTTGGAGGTAAAGATGCTGCCACTGTCTGAAGAGATCACTTGAGGAATACCATGCAGAGAGACAATTCGAGAGGTATAGAGTTCCGCCAATTGAGCTGCAGTGATTGACTCTTTGATAGGCAGAAAGTGAGCCACTTTAGTGAGTTTGTCGATGACAACGAATATAGCATCATTGCCATGCTTGGACTTAGGAAACCCAGTCACGAAGTCCATTTCAATGTGGTCAAACTTCCATTCTGGAATGGCAAGAGGTTGGAGGAGACCAGCTGGCCTTTGGTGTTCTGCCTTCACTCTTCTGCAGACATCACACTCATTCACGAATTGAGCAATCTCGCGCTTCATTCGAGTCCACCAATAAGCCTGCTTGAGGTCCTGATACATCTTCGTACTCCCAGGGTGGATGGAGAGGAGAGAATTGTGAGCCTCGTTCATGATCACTTTACAAAGGTCACCTTTAGGCACAACAATACGATCCTCGAAGAAGAGAGTGTCCTTATCATCAAGGCGGTACCACTTGTACTTGGGTTGACTCTTGGCAATCCCAATCTTCACCTTTTTCACCATAGCATCAAGAAGCTGGGCTTGGCGAATCTGGTCTTCTAAGGTAGGAGAGACTTGAAGGTTGGCGAGGAAACCTTGAGGAACAACTTCGAGGTTAAGTTTGCGGAAAACTTCACAAAGCTCGGGTTGATAAGGCTTGAGAATCAGACTGTTGCAGTAAGCCTTTCTGCTCAATGCGTCAGCAATCACATTGGCCTTGCCTGGAGTATACTCGATACTCGGATTATACTCTTGAATAATTTCAAACCATCGAGTTTGCCTGAGGTTGAGATTAGGCTGAGTGAAGATGTACTTGAGACTCTTGTGATCAGTGAAAATGTCCACTTTTCTTCCCAATAGAAGATGTCTCCAAGTCAAAAGAGCATGCACAACTGCCGCCAACTCGAGGTCATGAGTGGGGTAGTTCTTCTCATTAGGCTTCAATTGGCGAGAGGTATAAGCAACAACTTTCATCTCTTGCATCAACACTACGCCAAGACCTTGGAGAGAGGCATCACAAAAGACCTCGTACGGTTTGGATTCATCAGGCGGAGTCAGAACTGGAGCAGTGATCAACTTCTCTTTCAAAGTGTTGAAAGCAATGTCACACGCCGGAGACCAAACGTACTTGACGTGCTTCTGGATAAGATTAGAGAGAGGCTTCGTGATCTTAGAAAAGTTTTCAACGAATCTTCGACAGTAGCTTGCGAGACCGAGGAATCTACGGAGTTGCTTCACGTTCTAAGGAGGTTCCCAATTCACAATTGCAGACACCTTCTCAGGATTCACGGCAATGCCCTTGGCAGAGATGATATGACCAAGATAAAGAACCTCATCGAGCCGAAATTCACACTTGGAGAACTTGGCGTAGAACTGATGTTCCTTGAGCTTATCGAGCACCAAACGCAAGTGCTTGGCATGATCTTCCTTGTTCTTCGAGAAAACTAGAATGTCGTCGAGATAGACCAAAACGAAGTCATTGGTGTAGGCGTTGAAGATGAAGTTCATCATGCGAGAGAACGTCGGAGGAGCGTTGACGAGGCCAAAAGACATGACAGTGTATTGTATGAACCATAGCTTGTCCTGAAAGCCGTCTTGGGAATATCTTGCTCATGGATACGAATCTGATGATAACCCATACGGAGATCAAGCTTGGAGAATACTTGGGCGCCTTTGAGTTGTTCGAACAGCTCATTGATGTTGGGAAGTGGGTATTTGTTCTTTATAGTCTTCTTGTTCAATGGACGGTAATCAACACAAAGTCGGTCCGTTCCATCCTTCTTCTTCACAAAAAGAACACCACAACCCCACGGAGAAGAACTAGGCCAGATGAGACCCATTATCTCTTGAATATCGAGTTGCTTCTTCAGCTCCTTCAACTCTTCAGGTCCGAGCTTGTACACAGGTTCCGTGCCAGGCTCAAGATCAATGACGAATTCAACTGGCCGGTGCGGAGGCATTCCTAGAAGCTCTTCTGGAAAGACGTCTTGATAGTCGCAAACGACTGGAATTTGCGAGATAGCATCCAGTTCACCCTTCTCATTGAGAGAAAACAGACGGATAGTATCATCACGAGCGGCAAAGACAATCACATCCTCAGACGAATGAGTCAATTGAATCTGCCTGGCTGCACAATCAAGATGTGCCTTGTGCTTAGAAAGCCAATCCATCCCGAGAATAAGATCAATATCCGAATTACCAAGAACCACCGGAGAAGAAAGAAACTTGTAATCGCCCAACATGATAGAGATATCGGGAGAAACCAAACTAGAAGTCAAAAGCTTGCCAGGAGAAACAACTTGCATGACTTTGGGCATGATCTCAGTAACAACATTGTGCTTCGATGCAAACGGGCATGACAAGAAAGAATGCGATGCACCAGTATCAAAAAGTACTTTTGCGGGAACATCGTTAACAAGAAGGTCACCCATAATGACATCTGATGAATCCTCTGCCTGAGCTGCATTCATCAAGTTGACCTTGGCGTGCTTGGGGTTAAGCTTGACCATAGCTGTACTTGCCGATCTGACAGGAGGAGGAGGAGGAAGATGCCTCTGGTTGAAACACTTGTTGGCATGGTGACCCTGCTATTGGCACATGTTGCACGTGACCTCTGAAAGCGGACGGTGATACGGAGCACTCGATCTTGGAGCTTGAGACGAAGTCTTGTTCTGAAAGCCAGGGTTGGGTGGGTGGGAAGAACCACTGCCACCTTTGCTCTTCTGATACGGCTGACGAAACGGAGGAGGAGGAAGCCAATACTTCTGCTGCTTGGTCACTTGAGTAGAGGAAGAAGGAGTAGCATCTCTGACTCGCTTCTTGGAAGCATCACACCTCAGTTGAGCGGCCTCTTGCTTCAGTGCCATGTTGTAGAACTCATCGTACCTCAAGGGCTCAAAGAGAGCAAGAGCTAGCTGAATTTCTTCTCTGAGACCACCTCTGAACTGGTATATCATGTTCTTCTCATCAGGGACGTCCTGCTTGGCAAAGCGGGCGAGCTTCTGGAACAACTTGTTGTAGTCATAGACAGACAAAGAACCTTGCTTCAGGTTGCGGAATTCCTCACGCTTGCTTTCAGTCACGCTTTGAGGGATATGATGAGCTCGGAAGTCTTGACAGAATTCATCCCAGGTAATCACACGTCCTCCTCTGGAATCCTTGTACTGCTGGAACCACTCTGCGGCTTGGTCTTTGAGTTGGAAGGAAGCGAACTTGACAAAGTCCTCAGGCCTGACGTTACTGCACTCGAAATGCTTGCACAGATCCACGAGCCAATCGTGAGCATCAGTTGCCTCAACACAATTGCTGAAAGTCTTTGGCCCGTTAGCAAGGAACTGGTCGAGTGTAGCAAAGTGATTCTGATTGTTGCCTTGGTTCCCATGGTTGCCTTGGTTCGCTTGATTGCGCTCTTGAAGAATTTGCATGATCAACCGCGTGTTGGCATTGGTTGCGGCCATCACAGCTTGCCATGCCTCCGGAGGAGGTAGAGGTGGTGGCAGATCTTGATTCTGATTCTGATTGGTGCTCTTAGCGGGAGCCATCTTGAAGAGGGTGACATCCATTAGCACATAGATAGACAAAAATTGAAGCTGAATCCAACGGAATGAAAATTGCAACATATAGTATTCACATCCGAACAAAATGAACGGATGTATTCCTCTTGAAATGGCCATGTATCCATAAATTGAGAAGCCACTTAGAATTTAGATAGAGAAATAAATCAACAAGGTATGGATCAAGAACGAATACTCGGTAAGAAATCCCAATCTCAAAACAAATATCTGTGGAAGAAGAAACTAGAGCTACAAGAATTCCCACCTATGAAACTCCCGAACCTTTCCGGTTATGCAATCAGGTGTTGGGGATACAGGGGAAGCATAATATCTCACCCAAATCTAGCAAATCCTACATCCAGCTGTATCCATCCTTCAACACATAACCGAGAAAAACTTCGGAAACCATCTACCTCAACCTTCGAAAAGCATCCGTTATACAAGTTATGGCGATACTCTCGAACTCCCGCCCCAGTACTGGGTGGCGTCGAGGTTATCTCACCAACGAACTGCATAAAAGAGATTTTCGATGTCGGCGTACTAAACTCAGGTATTCCAGAACTGCAACGATAAAATTATGACGACAACACCTCAGAGCTCAACTCCCTGGGACACTTCCACAAAACCCCTGACAGGAGGCACCAAGACAATGTTCTCGTCACAAAACCATCGGAACGATTCCAAGATACCCGTGTGATCCTAAAAAATTTTTTAGTTAAATTTTGAGAAGAGAAGAGTCAAAACTCTATGTCAGGATGCCTTACCAGAGCGATGAGGAGACTGGGAAGTAAAAAGAATTACTAAACTCTCCGATATATAATTCCTAAATGACTCAAAACATTTTTCTAGACAGAACTTGGCTGCTAAAAACGATCAATCAGTGGGGGCTCCTAAGGTCGGGGAAGGCTCTGATTACCAACTTGTAACACCCTCGATGCGACTATATCTCCCACGTGTCGAGGCACGACTTAGAGGCATAATCGCATTGAAGGCATATGTCGCAAGTTAGGCAATCTTCACAACATCCCATGTAATATAGATAATAAAAGGGGAGATAACATAGTTGGCTTACACTTGCCACGTCAATCAAGTACATAAATAGCATTAGAACATTCAAACACTCATGGCCCGACTACGGCGCCAAAATAAAAGACAACCCAACATGCGACACGGTCCCGATCACCCCAACTGGGCACCACTACTGATCATCAGGAAAAGAAACATAGTATCGCTGAGAGTCCTCGTCGAACTCCCACTTGAGCTCAAGCGCGCCATCTGGAGCTGTATCATCAGGCCCTGCATCTGGTGTAATATTAATCTGTGAGCCACAGGGACTCAGCAATCTCGCACCCTCGCAATCAAGACTATTTAAGCTTATAGGTAAGGCAAGGTAAATATATGTGGAGCTGCAGCAAGCGACTAGCATATATGGTGGCTAACCTGTTCGCAAAAGAGAGCAAGAAGAGAAGGCAAAGCGCGAACGCATAACTAGAGAGCAATCCTGCGGGAAACATTACTCCAACACCGTGTCCACTTCCCGGACTCCGCCGAGAAGAGGCCATCACGGTAACTCACATAGTTGATTCATTTTAATTAAGTTAAGGTTCAAGTTATCTACAACCGGACATTAACAAATTCCCATCTGCCCATAATCACGGGCACGGCTTTCGAAAGTTCAAATCCCTGCAGGGGAGTCCCAACTTAGCCCATGACAAGATCTCACGGTCAACGAAGGAATAGACCTCCTCCCGAGACGTTCCGATCAGACTCGATACCTCGGTTCTTCAAGACACTTCAACAGGTTAAAACAAGACCAGCAACACCGCCCGAATGTGCCGACAAATCCCGATAGGAGCTGCACATGTCTCGTTCTCAGGGCACACTTAGATGAGACATCCTACGAGTAAAACCAACCCTCAAGTTGCCCTGAGGTGGCCCCGCAGTCTACTCGGTTCGGACCAACACTCAGAGGAGCACTGGCCCGGGGGGGGGGGTTAAATAAGATGACCCTCGATGCTCCGGAAAGCCAAGGGAAAAAGAGGCTAGGTGGCAAATGGTAAAACCAAGGTTGGGCATTGCTGGAAAAGCTTTAATCAAGGTGAACTATCAAGGGGTTCCCATTAGAACCCAACCGCGTAAGGAGCGCAAAATCCGGGAACATAACACCGATATGACGGAAACTAGGGCGGCAAGAGTGGAACAAAACACTAGGCGAGAGGCCAAGCCTTCCACCCTTTACCAAGTGCATAGATGCATTAAGATAACAAGATAATATAATGATATCCCAACAAGTAAATAAATGTTCCAATAAGGAACGGCCTCCAATCTTCACCTGCAACTAGCAACGCTATAAGAGGGGCTGAGCAAAGCGGTAACATAGCCATTCAACGGTTTGCTAGGACATGGTGGGTTAGAGGTTTGACATGGCAATTTGGGAGGCTTGAAAGCAAGTGGTAGGCATCGTAGCATTGGCATAGCAAAAGAGCGAGCATCTAGCAAGCAAAGATAGTAGTGATTCCGAGGGTATGATCATCTTGCTTGCACAGTTGTCAGAGTTGACTGGATCCTCGAAAGCAAACTCAACGGGCTCCTCGTTAGCGAACTCGTCTCTCGGCTCTACCCAAACAAGACAAACAAGCAACAAGGACACAATCAACCACGTGCAAGGATCAAACAATATGATGCAAGGATGATATGCTATGCGGGATGCATATGCAAGAATTGACAAGGGATGCAAGAACCTGGCCTCAACTTGGAAATCCAAGTGTGCCACTGGAAAGATGAGATGAAGTCGCTTGAAAACGATATAAAGAACGCCGGAATCGGAGTTACGGTTTGGAAATGGCAAGCGATTCAAATCTAACACCGGTCTGTGATTTACAGCAAGTAGCCATCTAAATGCAATGAGTTGAACATGCTACAGCACCCAAACATGACAACAAAATACATGGCAGGGATGCACACAAGATGCTTAACAAAAGTCTAGCACTGAGCTACGGCCAAAACATCCATTAACAGGTTCAAACAAGCATGGCAAAAATGCATATGGTAAACAGATCTCAGACTTAGTGAAATTAACACTTGTCTGGAATTTCAGATCAGGTAGCACTCTTCGGAGCAACAAAACTATATGCTACAGGACCTGAACATGGCAAGGTAAAGCATGGCATGGAGCTACTCAAAGAGCTTAACCAAAAGTACCTTAGTGACCTTGAGCCAAAAGGGATCAGAAAATACAATTGCAAGCATGGGAACATGGCAAAAATATAATCAGATCACCGACTTAGTGAAAACTGGAGTATGCTGAAAACAGATGTCAAGTAGGCATGTTTACGAGCTCGATGCACTCACTACGGAGCAAGTCATGACATACTAAGCGTACACCCATCAAGAATACACAAAATGCAAGCTATACATGGCAATAACAATAGCTTAGCATGCACGGGTCAACTACAACATCATCGGCAAAATTGGAAATAAGTTGACAATCTGCCTAGATTCACAAAGTAGCAAAAGTAGAGCTCGATTGACTCAAGCTAGGGTGCTCCATAATTGCAAACAAAGACATGGATGGATAGAGAACTACAAGATTAACAAAACTTCCTTACTGATCATCCTCAAAAGAGGCACGGATCTCTCGGAAACAACAAGAACATATGGCCATATGAAATAAACAGCCCAAGGACTTAGTGGAATTTCTAAGTCCCTGAAATCAGCACTACCAAGTGCCTCACTTCGCAAGCTTGTGCTAGTAACCACACACACCACAAAAATACATGGGTTGCACCTCTGGAAAGATGACAAAACCCTTAACAAAACATATGTAGAGCTCAAGGGCATATCATGCACACAATAATCATGGCAAAAATGACAATTATGCAAATGGAGTAGCAGATCTGACAATTATCTCAAGTAGCCCTCTTCTAACAGCATTTCGGGCATCAAGATGAACTCAAATGAAAATGATGCAATGGAACGAAATGATGTACTCTCTGAGGCGAACATTTTGATATGCTATATGCCAAAAACGGAGCTACGGATGAGGAGACACGATGCTATGAACATGGGCACTTGGGCTAGGAAATTCCGGGGACTTAGTAAAAAAACAACCTCTCTCAGATCTAGGGTTGGCACGGAATCCGAGGCGGCGGCGGATCCCGCCAAATCCGCGGCGGAGGAGGCAGACGCGGTGGCCGGAGCCGCAGGGGATGGCCGGATGGCGGGGCGGCGAGGCAACGATGGCGGCGAGGCGACGAAGGGGTTAGGCGGCGGGGCGGCGAAGGGGCGCCGCGGCGAGGAGGTCCGATCGCGGTGGCGGTGGCCGGAGATGGTGCGCGGCGTCGCCGGCCGGCGAAGGGCGGCGCTCGGGGAAGGAGGAGCCGGGCGCGGGCGCGGGAGATCTTCGGGCCGCGGGGGCCTGGAGCGGGCTCCCGGGCCGCGCGGTGGGAGGCGGAAGTGGTGACACGTGGCGGCGCCTGATAGGCGCGGGCGGGCGGCGGCGACTTTGAACGAAGCGCCGGAATGCAAAACGGACAACGGGGAAAATGCTCGAATGCATGAGATGAACACGTATGCAAATGCAATGCACATGATGACATGATATGAGATGTATGACAATGACAACAACCCACGAAGACAAAAAAACCCGAACCCGAGAAAATAAAATAACTTAACGCCGGGAACGGCAAGAGTTGGAGTACAAATTGGGTAAGTTACATCCGGGGTGTTACAACACTCCACCACTACGAAAGGATCTCATCCCGAGATCTAGGACTGAAAGAACGCCGGGTACTCAGAACGGAGGTGATCCTCGCGTTTCCAGGTAGCTTCACGGTCGGAATGGTGTGACCACTTGACTTTGAGAATTTGATTGACTTGTTGCGAGTCTTGCGTTCAGTCTCTTCAAGGATAGCAACGGGGTGCTCACGATATGAGAGGTCTTCTTGGAGCTCAATGTCCTCGAAGTTGACGGTGTGGTCAGGAGTCTTGAAGCACTTTCGGAGCTGAGAGACATGGAACACGTCATGAACATTTGCAAAGTTTGAAGGAAGCTCGAGTTGATAGGCGAGATCGCCTCTCTTGCTGACAATCTTGAAAGGTCCCACGTATCTTGGGGCTAGCTTCCCTTTGATACCGAAGCGACGAATACCTTTCATAGGAGAGACGCGGAGGTAAACATGATCTCCGATCTCGAAAGCCAAATCACGGTGCTTACTATCATAGTAGCTCTTCTGGTGGGATTGGGCTGCTTTGAGGTTATCTCGAATGACTTTGCACATTTCCTCTGCCTCTGTGATTAAGTCATTTTCGAGAAGCTGACGTTCACCGGTTTCAGACCAGTTGAGAGCGGTACGGCACTTCCTGCCATACAAAATTTCAAAAGGGGCCTTGCCCGAACTTGCTTGAAAACTGTTGTTGTTGGAGAATTCAGCATAAGGAAGACAACCCTCCCACTTCATGCCGAAGGAGATCACACAAGCCCTGAGCATATCTTCAAGAATCTGGTTGACACGCTCGACTTGACCGCTAGTTTGAGGATGGAAAGCTGTGCTGAAGCGGATGTTGGTTCCCATGGCCTTCTGAAAAGAGTCCCAAAACTTGGAGGTAAAGATGCTGCCACTGTCTGAAGAGATCACTTGAGGAATACCATGCAGAGAGACAATTCGAGAGGTATAGAGTTCCGCCAATTGAGCTGCAGTGATTGACTCTTTGATAGGCAGAAAGTGAGCCACTTTAGTGAGTTTGTCGATGACAACGAATATAGCATCATTGCCACGCTTGGACTTAGGAAACCCAGTCACGAAGTCCATTTCAATGTGGTCAAACTTCCATTATGGAATGGCAAGAGGTTGGAGGAGACCAGCTGGCCTTTGGTGTTTTGCCTTCACTCTTCTGCAGACATCACACTCATTCACGAATTGAGCAATCTCGCGCTTCATTCGAGTCCACCAATAAGCCTGCTTGAGGTCCTGATACATCTTCATACTCCTAGGGTGGATGGAGAGGAGAGAATTGTGAGCCTCGTTCATGATCACTTTACAAAGGTCACCTTTAGGCACAACAATACGATCCTCGAAGAAGAGAGTGTCCTTGTCATCAAGGCGGTAGCACTTGTACTTGGGTTGACTCTTGGCAATCCCAATCTTCACCTTTTTCACCATAGCATCAAGAAGCTGGGCTTGGCGAATCTGGTCTTCTAAGGTAGGAGAGACTTGAAGGTTGGCGAGGAAACCTTGAGGAACAACTTGGAGGTTAAGTTTGCGGAAAACTTCACAAAGCTCGGGTTGATAAGGCTTGAGAATCAGACTGTTGCAGTAAGCCTTTCTGCTCAATGCGTCAGCAATCACATTGGCCTTGCCTGGAGTATACTCGATACTCGGATTATACTCTTGAATCATTTCGACCCATCGAGTTTTCCTGAGGTTGAGATTAGGCTGAGTGAAGATGTACTTGAGACTCTTGTGATAAGTGAAAATGTCCACTTTTCTTCCCAATAGAAGATGTCTCCAAGTCAAAAGAGCATGCACAACTGCCGCCAACTCGAGGTCATGAGTGGGGTAGTTCTTCTCATTAGGCTTCAATTGGTGAGAGGTATAAGCAACAACTTTCTTCTCTTGCATCAACACTGCTCCAAGACCTTGGAGAGAGGCATCACAAAAGACCTCGTACGGTTTGGATTCATCAGGCGGAGTCAGAACTGGAGCAGTGATCAACTTCTCTTTCAAAGTGTTGAAAGCAATGTCACACTCCGGAGACCAAACGTACTTGATGTGCTTCTGGAGAAGATTAGAGAGAGGCTTCGCGATCTTAGAAAAGTTTTCAACGAATCTTCGACAGTAGCTTGCGAGACCGAGGAAGCTACGGAGTTGCTTCACGTTCTGAGGAGGTTCCCAATTCAAAATTGTAGACACCTTCTCAGGATTCACGGCAATGCCCTTGGCAGAGATGATATAACCAAGATAAAGAACCTCATCGAGCCAAAATTCACACTTGGAGAACTTGGCGTAGAACTGATGTTCCTTGAGCTTATCGAGCACCAATCGCAAGTGCTTGGCATGATCTTCCTTGTTCTTCGAGAAAACCAGAATGTTGTTGAGATAGACCAAAACGAAGTCATTGGTGTAGGCGTTGAAGATGAAGTTCATCATGCGAGAGAACGTCGGAGGAGCGTTGACGAGGCCAAAAGACATGACAGTGTATTCGTATGAACCATAGCTTGTCCTGAAAGCCGTCTTGGGAATATCTTACTCACGGATACAAATCTGATGATAACCCATACGGAGATCAAGCTTGGAGAATACTTGGGCGCCTTTGAGTGGTTCGAACAGCTCATTGATGTTGGGAAGTGGGTATTTGTTCTTTATAGTCTTCTTGTTCAATGGACGATAATCAACACAAAGTCGGTCCGTTCCATCCTTCTTCTTCACAAAAAGAACACCACAACCCCACAGAGAAGAACTAGGCCGGATGAGACCCATTATCTCTTGAATATCGAGTTGCTTCTTTAGCTCCTTCAACTCTTCAGGTCCGAGCTTGTAAGGACGCTTGCACACAGGTTCCGTGCCAGGCTCAAGATCAATGACGAATTCAACTGGCCGGTGCAGAGGCATTCCTGGAAGCTCTTCTGGAAAGACGTCTTGATAGTCGCAAACGACTGGAATTTGCGAGATAGCATCCAGTTCACCCTTCTCATTGAGAGAAAACAGACGGATAGTATCATCACGAGCGGCAAAGACAATCACATCCTCAGACGAATGAGTCAATTGAATCTGCCTGGCTGCACAATCAAGATGCGCCTTGTGCTTAGAAAGCCAATCCATCCCGAGAATAAGATCAATATCCGAATTACCAAGAACCACCGGAGAAGAAACAAACTTGTAATCGCCCAACGTGATAGAGATATCGGGAGCAACCAAACTAGAAGTCAAAAGCTTACCAGGAGAAACAACTTGCATGACTTTGGGCATGATCTCAGTAACAACATTGTGCTTCGATGCAAACGGGCATGACAAGAAAGAATGCGATGCACCAGTATCAAAAAGTACTTTTGCGGGAACATCGTTAACAGGAAGATCACCCATAATGACATCTGATGAATCCTCTGCCTGAGCTGCATTCATCAAGTTGACCTTGGCGTGCTTGGGGTTATGCTTGACCACAACTGTACTTGCCGATCTGACAGGAGGAGGAGGAGGAAGGCGCCTCTAGTTGAAACACTTGTTGGCATAGTGACCCTTCTGTTGGCACTTGTTGCACGTGACCTCTGAAAGCGGACGGTGATACGGAGCACTCGATCTTGGAGCTTGAGACGAAGTCTTGTTCTGAAAGCCAGGGTTGGGTGGGTGGGAAGAACCACTGCCACCTTTGCTCTTTTGATATGGCTGACGAAACGGAGGAGGAGGAAGCCAATACTTCTGCTGCTTGGCCACTTGAGTAGAGGAAGAAGGAGTAGCATCTCTGACTCGCTTCTTGGAAGCATCACACCTCACTTGAGCAGCCTCTTGCTTCAGTGCCATGTTGTAGAACTCATCGTACCTCAAGGGCTCAAAGAGAACAAGAGCTAGCTGAATTTCTTCTCTGAGACCACCTATGAACTGGTATATCATGTTCTTCTCATCAGGGACGTCCTGCTTGGCAAAGCGGGCGAGCTTCTGGAACAACTTGTTGTAGTCATAGACAGACAAAGAACCTTGCTTCAGGTTGCGGAATTCCTCACGCTTGCTTTCAGTCACGCTTTGAGGGATATGATGAGCTCGGAAGTCTTGACGGAATTCATCCCAGGTAATCACACGTCCTCCTCTGGAATCCTTGTACTGCTGGAACCACTCTGCGGCTTGGTCTTTGAGTTGGAAGGAAGCGAATTTGACAAAGTCCTCAGGCCTGACGTTACTGCACTCGAAATGCTTGCACAGATCCACGAGCCAATCGTGAGCATCAGTTGCCTCAACACAATTGCTGAAAGTCTTTGGCCCGTTAGCAAGGAACTGGTCGAGTGTAGCAAAGTGATTCTGATTGTTGCCTTGGTTCCCTTGGTTGCCTTGGTTCGCTTGATTGCGCTCTTGAAGAATTTGCATGATCAACCGCGTGTTGGCATTGGTTGCGGCCATCACAGCTTGCCATGCCTCCGGAGGAGGTAGAGGTGGTGGCGGATCTTGATTCTGATTCAGATTGGTGCTCTTAGCGGGAGCCATCTTGAAGAGGGTGACATCCATTAGCACATAGATAGACAAAAATTGAAGCTGAATCCAACGGAATGAAAATTGCAACATATAGTATTCCCATCCGAACAAAATGAACGGATGTATTCCTCTTGAAATGGCCATGTATCCATAAATTGAGAAGCCACTTAGAATTTAGATAGAGAAATAAATCAACAAGGTATGGATCAAGAACGAATACTCGGTAAGAAATCTCAATCTCAAAACAAATATCTGTGGAAGAAGAAACTAGAGCTACAAGAATTCCCACCTATGAAACTCCCGAACCTTTCCGGTTATGCAATCAGGTGTTGGGGATACAGGGGAAGCATAATATCTCACCCAAATCTAGCAAATCCTACATCCAGCTATATCCATCCTTCAACACATAACCGAGAAAAACTTCGGAAACCATCTACCTCAACCTTCGAAAAGCATCCGTTATACAAGTTATGGCGATACTCTCGAACTCCCGCCCCAGTACTGGGTGGCGTCGAGGTTATCTCACCAACGAACTGCATAAAAGAGATTTTCGATGTCGGCGTACTAAACTCAGGTATTCCAGAACTGCAACGATAAAATTATGACGACAACACCTCAGAGCTCAACTCCCCGGGACACTTCCACAAAACCCCTGACAGGAGGCACCAAGACAATGTTCTCGTCAAAAAACCATCGGAACGATTCCAAGATACCCGCGTGATCCTAATTTTTTTTTTGAAATTTTGAGAAGAGAAGAGTCAAAACTCTATGTCAGGATGCCTTACCAGAGCGATGAGGAGACTGGGAAGTAAAAAGAATTCCTAAACTCTCCGATATATAATTCCTAAATGACTCAAAACATTTTTGTAGACAGAACTCGGCTGCTAAAAACAATCAATCAGTGGGGGCTCCTAAGGTCGGGGAAGGCTTTGACTACCAACTTGTAACACCCTCGATGCGACTATATCTCCCACGTGTCGAGGCACGACTTAGAGGCATAATCGCATTGAAGGCATATGTCGCAAGTTAGGCAATCTTCACAACATCCCATGTAATATAGATAATAAAAGGGGAGATAACATAGTTGGCTTACACTTGCCACGTCAATCAAGTACATAAATAGCATTGCAACATTCAAACACTCATGGCCCGACTACGGCGCCAAAATAAAAGACAACCCAACATGCGACACGGTCCCGATCACCCCAACTGGGCACCACTACTGATCATCAGGAAAAGAAACATAGTATCGCTGAGAGTCCTCGTCGAACTCCCACTTGAGCTCAAGCGCGCCATCTGGAGCTGTATCATCAGGCCCTGCATCTGGTGTAATATTAATCTGTGAGCCACAGGGACTCAGCAATCTCGCACCCTCGCGATCAAGACTATTTAAGCTTACAGGTAAGGCAAGGTAAATATATGTGGAGCTGCAGCAAGCGACTAGCATATATGGTGGCTAACCTGTTCGCAAAAGAGAGCGAGAAGAGAAGGCAAAGCGTGAACGCATAACTAGAGAGCAATCCTGCAGCAAACATTACTCCAACACCGTGTCCACTTCCCGGACTCCGCCGAGAAGAGGCCATCACGGTAACTCACACAGTTGATTCATTTTAATTACGTTAAGGTTCAAGTTATCTACAACCGGACATTAACAAATTCCCATCTGCCCATAACCGCGGGCACGGCTTTTGAAATTTCAAATCCCTGCAGGGGAGTCCCAACTTAGCCCATGACAAGCTCTCACGGTCAACGAAGGAATAGACCTCCTCCCGAGACATTCCGCTCAGACTCGGTACCTCGGTTCTTCAAGACACTTCGACAGGTTAAAACAAGACCAGCAATACCGCCCGAATGTGCCGACAAATCCCGATAGGAGCTGCACATATCTCGTTCTCAGGGCACACTCAGATGAGACATCCTACGAGTAAAACCAACCCCCAACTTGCCCTGAGCTGGCCCCGCAGTCTACTCGGTTCGGACCAACACTCAGAGGAGCACTGGCCCGGGGGGGGGGGGTTTAAATAAGATGACCCTCGATGCTCCGGAAACCCAAGGGAAAAAGAAGCTAGGTGGCAAATGGTAAAACCAAGGTTGGGCATTGCTGGAAAAGCTTTAATCAAGGCGAACTATCAAGGGGTTCCCATTATAACCCAACCGCGTAAGGAACGCAAAATCCGGGAACATAACACCGATATGACGGAAACTAGGGCGGCAAGAGTGGAACAAAACACTAGGCGAGAGGCCAAGTCTTCCACCCTTTACCAAGTGTATAGATGCATTAATATAACAAGATAATATAATGATATCCCAACAAGTACATAAATGTTCCAACAAGGAACGGCCTCCAATCTTCACCTGCAACTAGCAACGCTATAAGAGGGGCTGAGCAAAGTGGTAACATAGCCATTCAACGGTTTGCTAGGACATGATGGGTTAGAGGTTTGACATGGCAATTTAGGAGGCTTGAAAGCAAGTGGTAGGCATCGTAGCATTGGCATAGCAAAAGAGCAAGCATCTAGCAAGCAAAGATAGTAGTGATTTCGAGGGTATGATCATCTTGCCTGCACAGTTGTCAGAGTTGACTGGATCCTCGAAAGCAAACTCAACGGGCTCCTCGTTAGCGAACTCGTCTCCCGGATCTACCCAAACAAGACAAACAAGCAACAAGGACACAATCAACCACGTGCAAGGATCAAACAATATGATGCAAGGATGATATGCTATGCGGGATGCGATGCGGGATGCATATGCAAGAATTGACAAGGGATGCAAGAACCTGGCCTCAACTTGGAAATCCAAGTGTGCCACTGGAAAGATGAGATGAAATCACTTGAAAACGATATAAAGAACGCCGGAATCGGAGTTACGGTTTGGAAATGGCAAGCGATTCAAATATGTCATCGGTCTGCGATTTACAGCAAGTATCCATCTGAATGCAATGAGATGAACATGCTACAACACCCAAACATGACAACAAAATACATGGCAGGGATGAACTCAAGATGCTTAACAAAAGTCTAGCACTGAGCTATGGCCAAAACATCCATTAATAGGTTCAAACAAGCATGGCAAAAATGCATATGGTAAACAGATCTCAGACTTAGTGAAATTAACACTTGTCTGGAATTTCAGATCAGGTAGCACTCTTCGGAGCAACAAAACTATATGCTACAGGACCTGAACATGGCAAGGTAAAGCATGCCATGGAGCTACTCAAAGATCTTAACCAAAAGTCCCTGAGTGACCTTGAGCCAAAAGGGATCAGAAAATACAATTGCAAGCATGGGAACATGGCAAAAACATAATCAGATCACCGACTTAGTGAAAACTGGAGCATGCTGAAAACAGATATCAAGTAGGCATGTTTACGAGCTCGATGCACTCACTACGGGCAAATCATGACATACTAAGCATACACCCATCAAGAATACACAAAATTCAAGCTAGACATGGCAATAACAATAGCATAGCATGCACGGGTCAACTACAACATCATCGGCAAAATTGCAAACAAGTTGACAATCTGCCCAGATTCATAAAGTAGGAAAAGTAGAGCTCGATTGACTCAAGCTAGGGTGCTCCATAATTGTAAACAAAGACATGGATGGATAGAGCACTACAAGATTAACAAAACTTCCTTACTGATCATCCTCAAAAGAGGCACGGATCTCTCAGAAACAACAAGAACATATGGCCATATGAAATAACCAGCCCAAGGACTTAGTGGAATTGCTAAGTCCCTGAAATCAGCACTACCAAGTGCCTCACTTCGCAAGCTTGTGCTAGTCACCACACACATCACAAAAATAAATGGGTTGCACCTCTGGAAAGATGATAAAACCCTTAACAAAACATATGTAGAGCTCAAGGGCATATCATGCACACAATAATCATGGCAAAAATGACAATTATGCAAATGGAGTAGCAGATCTGACAATTATCTCAAGTAGCCCTTTCTAACAGCATTTCGGGCATCAAGATGAACTCAAATGAAAATGATGCAATGGAATGAAATGATGTACTCTCTGAGGCGAACATTTTGATATGCTATATGCCAAAAACGGAGCTACGGATGAGGAGATACGGTGCTATGAACATGGGCACTTGGGCTAGGAAATTCCGGGGACTTAGTGAAAAAAAACAACCTCTCTCAGATCTAGGGTTGGCACGGAATCCGAGGCGGCGGCGGATCTCGCCAGATCCGCGCCGGAAGAGGCAGACGCAGTGGCGGAGCAGCAGGGGATGGCCGGACGGCGGGGCGGCGAGGCGACAATGGCGGCGAGGCGACGAAGGGGTTAGGCAGCGGGGCGGCGAAGGGGCGCCGCGGCGAGGAGGTCCGGTCGCGGTGGCGGTGGCCGGCGATGGGGCGCGGCGTCGCCGGCCGGCGAAGGGCGGCGCTCGGGGAAGGAGGAGCCGGGTGTGGGCGCGGGAGATCTTCGGTCCGCGGGGGCCTGGAGCGGGCTCCCGGGCCGCACGGTGGAAGGCGGCGGTGGTGACACGTGGCGGCACCTGATAGGCGCGGGCGGGCGGCGGCGACTTTGAACGAAGCGCCGGAATGCAAAATGGACAACGGGGAAATGCTCGAATGCATGAGATGAACACGTATGCAAATGCAATGCACATGATGACATGATATGAGATGCATGACAATGACAACAACACACGAAGACAAAAAACCCGAACCCGAGAAAATAAAATAACTTAATGCCGGAAACGGCAAGAGTTGGAGTACAAATTGGGTAAGTTACATCCGGGGTGTTACAGAAACATGGTAAAGAAACAGAACCATGGGTTTAGAAACCCATGCCTTTTCCTCCCAAACCATCCAAGAAAAAGGATGATGAAGATTTTGAGCGCTTTGTTGAAATGATTAGACCTATCTTTTTGCGTAAGCGATTAACTGATATGCTCAAAACCAATCCTTATGCTAAGTACATGAAAGATATTATTACAAATAAAAGAAAGATACCGGAAGCTGAAATTTGCACCATGCTTGCTAATTATACTTTTAAGGATGGAATACCAAAGAAACTTGGAGATCCAGGAGTACCCACTATACCATGCTCTACTAAAAGAAACTATGTTATAACTGCTTTATGCGATCTTGGAGCCGGTGTTAGTGTTATGCCTCTCTCTTTATATTGTAGACTTGATTTGAATAAGTTGAAACCTACTGAAATATCTTTGCAAATGGCTGATAAATCACCTGCTATACCTGTCGGTATTTGTGAGGATGTGCCTGTTGTAGTTGCAAACGTTACTATTTTAACGGATTTTGTTATTCTTGATATTCCCGAGGATGATAGTATGTCTATTATTCTTGGAAGACCCTTTTTGAATACTGCAGGGCTGTTATTGATTGCACTAAAGGCAATGTCACTTTTCATGTTAATGGTAATGAGCATACGGTACACTTTCCGAAGAAATAACCTCAAGTTCACAGTATCAATTCTATTGGAAAAATTCCGTCTATTATATTTGGAGGTTTTGAATTTCCTCTTCCTACTGTCAAGAAGAAATATGATATTCTTATTATTGGGGATGTGCATATCCCCGTTGAGGTAACATAGTGTTATTCGAAATTTCTCCGGTTCCATGTTATTCGGAATGAGTTCGTTAACAAGACTTGATCAACCTTGTTAGTGGATTCCTTTGATGATCATGATATGGATGAAACTAGAAGGCCCAACCTTCTGTACCCCACTTTTTCTTTCTGTTATTTACATTAAATAAAATAAAAATAAATATTTTTCTGTCTGTTATCTGATTACCAGTGCAATATAAAAATACCTCGAAAATAAAAGTTCTCGAAATGCCCTGAAATTTAAAAATGATTTTTTCTAGAATATTTGAGAATATTTGGCACTGAGAACACAACAAGGGGGTCAACCACCTGCCCACGAGAGTGGAGGGCGCGCCCTACCCCCCTAGGCGCGCCCCCTGCCTCATGGGCCCACGGTGGCCCTCCTCCACTTATCCTTTCACCCATACACTCCTTCTTCCTCCCCCAAACACGAATAACCAGCTCAAACCCGAGTCCAAGCTCATTTTGCTGCCATTTTCGATCTCCTTGCTCAAAGCACCTCTCACGAAACTGCTTGGGGAGATTGTTCCTTGGTATGTGACTCCTCCATTGGTCCAATTGGTTTTTGTTCTAGTGCTCTATTCATTGCAAATTTTTGCTGCTTAGGTGACCCTGTTCTTGAGCTTGCATTTCAAATTTATATGGTCAAAAGTAATTTTGATGCATGATATAGGCTCTAGGCACTTGTAGGAGTAGTTGCTATCAATATTATTGAGTTTGGTTTACTTTTATTTTGAAGTTACTAAAAAAATTTAGAATTTTTCAGAGGAAGAAATATGCTTAGTAAAATGTTCCAAGGTGGTTCTTCAAGGAAGCAAGGACCCAGGCTTGCAATGCGTGATGCTGATGACGAGCCACCAAGAGATGCTCCAGTGCGTCCTTGTGAATGGCCTTCTGAGAACTTTATGGATCGAGCGGGAATTAGGGAAGAATTCAACGCATATTTGCGTAACACTGATCTCGTGAGCTTCGAGGAAGAGAAGTGCAGCCAGTATCACAACCTCACCAGTACCTTTGTGAGGAGGTTTGAATTTTCAACTTCACATAATTCTCCAACTGTCCTGTTTGATCTTTATGATAATTCTTACACTATGGACTTAGAGGATTTTACCACTGCATGCAAACTTCCACAATGGGGTAGTATAAGGGATCCTCGCAAATATGAATTTAGAGATTTTCTTGCTAGCATAACCGTGGGAGAATCTAGAGATATTACACAAGCTACCATAGGGAGCATTCACTTTCCTGCTATACATTACTTTGCTCTCTTCATAGGTAGATGCATTAATGGTAAAGATGAGGCATGTCACATGTGTGTCCCTGACCTCAGTATTCTTAGGAGTGCTGTGTTAGGAGATAAATCTTATAATTTGGGAGCTATTGTTGCACGTAGGTTGCATCTTAATAGATTTAGTGGAGATTTCTTTGGAGGAATTTATGCAACCCGCATAGCTAATTTTCTTGGTATAGCCATACGCGAAGATGATATTGAATTACCTCCTGCTTATCTAGATTTTAATGCTATGGTTCACCACCAGTTTGTCGAGAGGAACGAATCACCTCTCCAGTATCGACTAATCTTTGACAGACGCCGTGCTGTCAGTATTACTCTCCCTGCTCCTACCTTCTTTGATTATCAGGAAAGAGGAAGATATACTATTACTAGACAGGAGGCAGATGAGTACGAGAGGTTAGAGGAGGCCGCTCGTCGCCACGCTGCAGCTCAGCAGGCGATAGCCGCTGCATCTCAGTACGACCCCAACTATCATTATGGATATCCGCCAGGCCAGCCGTGGCCATAGACCAACTTAGGCCAAAAGCCTAAGCTTGGGGGAGTACGTATTTCCCACCGACATTACATTTATGTTCACACACTCATAGCTAGATGTTGGTGCTCATACTTTTTCATTATATCATCCATGCTAGTTTATTTTCCTTTTTATGCTTTCTTCTTGCGTGTTTAATAAACCTTAAGAAAAAAAAAATAGTTGTAGCTTTTAATTAGTTTAATTTCCATGCTTGTAGTAGTAATTAAAAAGAAAACCCAAAAATATTTCCTGTTCTTCTTTTGCTTGTTGGGAGCTTTCCCGTGTAAATAGTTTTATTTCTTTTCTTTTCTTTGGGGGTCGATAGGAGTAGACCATAATTAAATTGTTGAAGTGGCTCTTATATGCATTATTGTTTATCTGACAAAAGAGCCCATATTGCCTTGTCTTCTCCTGTTTATTGAATGCCTGCAGATTCTAGCTTAGTCCAATGCACGCGCACTATTATTATTATTCACATCGTTTGGTCATGCAAGTGAAAGGCAATTATGACGATATATGATGGACTGACTGAGATGAGAAAAGCTGGTATGAACTCGACCTCTTTTGTTTTTTTAAATATGATTAGTTCATCGTTCCTGATTCAGCCTATTATGAATAAACATGTTTGCAATGACAACTAGAGATCATAGTTTCTTGTGCCATGCCTGATTAGCTATGAGTTATAATGGTCTACCTTGCGTGCCAACATGCTATTAAAATGGTTATGATGTGGTATGATAGGGTGGTATCCTCCTCTGAATGATCTAAGTGACTTGACTTGGCGCATGTTCACGCATGTAGTTGAAACAGAATCAACATAGCCTTCACGATATTTATGTTCATGGTGGATTATATCCTACTCATGCTTGCATTCGGTGTTGATTAATTTTAATGCATGTTCATGACTATTGTCACTCTCTAGCTGGTCGCTTCCCAATCTTTTGCTCGCCTTCACCTGTACTAAGCAAGAATACTTCTTGTGCATCCAATCCCTTAAACCCCAAAGTTATTCCACATGAGTCCACAATACCTACCTATATATGATATCTACCTGCCGTTCCAAGTAAATTTGTATGTGCCAAACTCTAAACCTTCAAATAAATATCCTGTTTTGTATGCTCGAATAGCTCATGTATCAACTAGGAATGTATGTATCTTCCATGTTAGGCGGGTTATTCTCAAGAGGAGTGGACTCCGCTCCTCACTCACAAGATAAATGGCTGGTCACCGGGATGCCCAGTCCCATGCTTTATGCAAACTAAATCAAAATAATTGCAAACAAAACTCCTCCTAGGACTCTTGTTAGTTGGAGGCACTCTTTGTTTCGAGCAAGCCATGGATTGATGCTTGTTGGTGGAATGGGAGTATAAACTTTACCATTCTGTTTGGGAACCGCCTATAATATGTGTAGCATGGAAGATATCGCCATCTCTTGGTTGTTATGTTGACAATAAAAGTATACCGCTCAAAATATTATTCACCTCTGTTTCAAAACCGAGCTCTGGCACCTCTACAAATCCCTGCTTCCCTCTGCGAAGGGCCTATCTATTTACTTTTATGCTGAGTCATCATCCTCTTATTAAAAAGCACCAGTTAGAGAGCACCGCTGTCATTTGCATTCATTACTGTTAGTTTACATTGAGTATGACTTGACTGGATCTCTTTTACCATGAATTAGAATGTCTAGTCAGTCCTTGTTCTTTAAAGGTGCTCTGCATTTATGTTTTGCGATCTCAGAAAGGGCTAGTGAGATACCACCTTATTATATCATATTATGATTGTTTTGAGAAAGTGTTGTCATCCGAGATTTATTATTATGGCTCGCTAGTTGATTATGCTATTGATATGAGTAAACTTGAGACCTATGCGTTATTGCAAATGTGGTTAGTTATAATCTTTGCTGAAAACTTGAATGTTGGCTTTACATATTTACAACAATAAGAGCAAACAGAGTTTGTAGAAGTTTTTCTTTATCACTTTCAGTTTGTCAACTGAATTGCTTGAGGACAAGGAAAGGTTAAAGCTTGGGGGAGTTGATACGTCTTCGTCGTATCTACTTTTCCAAACACTTTTTCCCTTGTTTTGGACTCTAACTTGCATGTTTTGAATGGAACTAACCCGGACTGACACTGTTTTTAGCAAAATTACCATGGTGTTATTTATGTGCAGAAACAAACGTTCTCGGAATGACCTGAAACTTCACGGAGCAACTTTTCAAAAATATGAAAAATACCTGCAAATGATGAAGGCCAGGGGGCCCACCACCTCTCCACGAGGGTGGGGGGCGTGCCCCCTACCTCGTGGGCCCCCTGTTGCCTCTCCGACTCCAACTCCAACTCCATATATTGAGTTTCGGGGAGAAAAAATCAGAGAGAAGAAATCAACGCGTTTTATGATACGGAGCTGCCGCCAAGCCCTAAAACATCTCGGGAGGGCTGATCTAGAGTCCGTTCGGGTCTCCGGAGAGGGGAATCCATCGCCATCGTCATCATCAACCATCATCCATCACCAATTTCATGATGCTCACCGCCATGCGTGAGTAATTCCATCGTAGGATTGCTGGGCGGTGATGGGTTGGATGGGATCTATCATGTAATCGAGTTAGTTTTGTCAGGGTTTGATCCCTAGTGTCCACTATGTTCTGAGATTGATGTTGCTATGACTTTGCTATGCTTAATGCTTGTCAGTAGGGCCCGAGTGCCATAATTTCAGATCTGAACCTATTATGTTTTCATCAATATATGAGAGTTCTTGATCCTATCTTGCAAGTCTATAGTCACCTATTATGTGTTATGATCTGTTAACCCCGAAGTGACAATAATCGGGATACTTACCGGTGATGACCGTAGTTTGAGGAGTTCATGTATTCACTATGTGTTAATGCTTTGTTCTGGTTCTCTATTAAAAGGAGGCCTTAATATCCCTTAGTTTCCGTAAGGACCCCGCTGCCACGGGAGGGTAGGACAAATGATGTCATGTAAGTTCTTTTCCATAAGCACGTATGACTATATTCGAAATACATGCCTACATTATATCAATGAACTGGAGCTAGTTCAGTGTCACCCTAGGTTATGAATGTTACATGATGAACCACATCCGGCATAATTCTCCATCATCGATCCATTGCCTACGAGCTTTCCATATATTGTTCTTCGCTTATTTACTTTCCCGCTGCTATTGCTATCATCACTACAAAATACCAAAAACTGAAGGAAATATGCCCCAGAGGCAATAATAAAGTTATTATTTATTTCCTTATATCATGATAAATGTTTATTATTCATCCTAGAATTGTATTAACCGGAAACATAATACATGTGTGAATACATAGACAAACAGAGTGTCACTAGTATGCCTCTACTTGACTAGCTCGTTAATCGAAGATGGTTATGTTTCCTAACCATGAACAAAAGAGTTGTTATTTGATTAACGGGATCACATCATTAGAAGAATAATGTGATTGACATGACTCATTCCATTAGCTTAGCACCCGATCGTTTAGTATGTTGCTATTGCATTCTTCATGACTTATACATGTTCCTATGACTATGAGATTATGCAACTCCCGTTTGCCGGAGGAACACTTTGTGTGCTACCAAACGTCACAACATAACTGGGTGATTATAAAGGAGCTCTACAGGTGTCTCCAAAGGTACATGTTGGGTTGGCGTATTTCGAGATTAAGATTTGTCACTCCGTTTGTCGGAGAGGTATCTCTGGGCCCTCTCGGTAATGCACATCACATAAGCCTTGCAAGCATTGCAACCAATGAGTTAGTTGCGAGATGATGTATTACGGAACAAGTAAAGAGACTTGCCGATAACGCGATTGAACTAGGTATTGAGATACCGACGATCGAATCTCGGGCAAGTAACATACCGATGACAAAGGGAACAACGTATGTTGTTATGCGGTCTGACCGATAAAGATCTTCGTAGAATATGTAGGAGCCAATATGAGCATCCAGGTTCCGCTATTGGTTAGTGACCGGAGATGTGTCTCGGTCATGTCTACATTGTTCTTGAACCCGTAGGGTCCGCACGCTTAAGGTTTCGATGACAGTTATATTATGAGTTTATGAGTTTTGATGTAGCGAAGGAGTTCGGATTCCCGGATGAGATCGGGGACATGACGAGGAGTCTCGAAATGGTCGAGATGTAAAGATCGATATATTGGACGACTATATTCGGACTTCGGAAAGATTCCGAGTGATTCGGGTATTTTCGGAGGTACCGTGGAGTTACGGGAATACGAGGAAGAAGCAATGGGCTTTAATGGGCCTTAGTGGAAAGGACCAGGAGGTGGCGCGTGCCCCTCCCAAGCCCAGTCCGAATTGGACAAGGGGTTTGGGGCGCGGCCCCTCTCTCCCTTCCTTCCCCTCTTCCCCCCTTTCCCCCCTTCTCCTAGTTGGACTAGGAAAGGAGGATACCTACTCCAACTAGGAGTAGGAATCCTACTCCCTGGCATGCCCCTCCTAGGGCCGGCCTCCTCCCCCTTGATCCTTTATATACGGGGGTAGGGGGGTACCTCTAGACACACAAGTTGATCCTCGTGATCATTTTCTTAGCCGTGTGCGGTGCCCCCTTCCACCATACTCCTCGATAATATTGTAGCGGTGCTTAGGCGAAGCCCTGCGACGGTAGAACATCAAGATCATCACCATGCTGTCGTGCTGACGGAACTCTTCCCTGGCACTTTGCTGGATCGGAGTCCGGGGATCGTCATCGAGCTGAACGTGTGCGAGAACTCGGAGGTGTCGTAGTTTCGGTGCTTGATCGGTCGGGCCATGAAGACGTACGACTACATCAACCGCGTTGTCATAACGCTTGCACTGTCGGTCTACGAGGGTACGTAGACAACACTCTCCCCTCTCGTTGCTATGCATCACCATGATCTTGCGTGTGCGTAGAAATTTTTTTGAAATTACTTTGTTCCCCAACAGTGGTATCAGAGCCGGGTTTTATGCGTTGATGTTGTGCACGAGTAGAACACAAGTGAGTTGTGGGCGATATAAGTCATACTGCTTACCAGCATGTCATACTTTGGTTCAGCGGTATTGTTGGATGAAGCGGCCTGGACCGACATTACGCGTACGCTTACGCGAGACTGGTTCTACCGACGTGCTTTGCA
This sequence comes from Triticum aestivum, assembly GCF_018294505.1. Taxonomy (NCBI): domain Eukaryota; kingdom Viridiplantae; phylum Streptophyta; class Magnoliopsida; order Poales; family Poaceae; genus Triticum; species Triticum aestivum. The sequence continues at coordinate 27,361,157 of NC_057800.1, read as the reverse complement.
CACAGGTGGCTGGCGGGTGTCAATTTCTCCAACTTTAGTTGAACCGAGTGTGGCTACGCCTGATCCTTGCGATGGTTAAAACAACACCAACTTGACAAACTATCGTTGTGGTTTTGATGCGTAGGTAAGTACGGTTCTTACTAAGCCCAGTAGCAGCCACGTAAAAATTGCAACAACAAAGTAGAGGACGTCTAACTTGTTTTTGCAGGGCATGTTGTGATGTGATATGGTCAAGATGTGATGAGATATAAGTTGTTGTATGAGATAATCATGTTTTGTTGAAGTTATCGGTAACTGGCAAAAGCCTTATGGTTGTCTCTCTATTGCATAAGATGCAAGCGCCCAATAATTGCTTTACTTTATCACTATGCGATAGCAATAGTTGCAAGAGCAATTGTTGGTGAGACGACCACGTGACAACACATTGATATAGATCAAGATGATGGAGATCATGGTGTCATGGCGGTAATGATAGAGATCATGACAGTACTTTGGAAATGGAGATCAAAGGCGCAAGATGATGATGGCCATATCATGTCACATATTTTGATTGCATATGATGTTTATCTTTTATACATCTTATTTTGCTTAGTTTGACGGTAGCATTTTAAGATGATCTCTCAATAATTATCAAGAAGTGTTCTCCCTGAGTATGCACCGTTGCGAAAGTTCTTCGTGCTGAGACACCACGTGATGATCGGGTGTGATAGGCTCTATGTTCAAATACAACGGGTGCAAAACAGTTGCACACGCGGAATACTCAGGTTAAACTTGATGAGCCTAGCATATACAGATATGACCTTGGAACACGGAGACCGAAAGGTCGAACGTGAATCATATAGTAGATATGATCAACATAGTGATGTTCACCATTGAAAACTACTCCATCTCACGTGATGATCGGACATGGTTTAGTTGATTTGGATCACGTGATCACTTAGAGGATTAGAGGGATGTCTATCTAAGTGGGAGTTCTTAATTAATATGATTAATTGAACTTTAATTTATCATGAACTTAGTCCTGATAGTATTAGCAGATCTATGTTGTAGATCAATAGCTCGCGTTGTTGCTTTCATATGTTTATTTTGATATGTTCCTAGAGAAAATTGTGTTGAAAGATGTTAGTAGCAATGATGCGGATTGGATCCGTGATCTGAGGTTTATCCTCATTGCTGCACAGAAGAATTATGTCCTTGATGCACCGCTAGGTGACAGACCTATTGCAGGAGCAGATGTAGACGTTATGAACGTTTGGCTAGCTCAATATGATGACTACTTGATAGTTTAGTGCACCATGCTTAACGGCTTAGAATCGGGACTTCAAAGACGTTTTGAACCTCATGGACCATATGAGATGTTCCAGGAGTTGAAGTTAATATTTCAAGCAAATACCTGAGTTGAGAGATATGAAATCTCCAACAAGTTCTATAGCTAAAAGATGGAGGAGAATCGCTCAACTAGTGAGCATGTGCTCAGATTGTCTGGGTACTACAATTGCTTGAATCAAGTGGGAGTTAATCTTCCAGATAAAATAGTGATTGACAGAATTCTCTAGTTACCATCACCAAGTTAGTAGAACTTCGTGATGAACTATGATATGCAAGGGATAACGGAAACGATTCCCAAGCTCTTCATAATGCTGAAATTGACGAAGGTAGAAATCGAGAAAAACATCAAGTGTTGATGGTTGACAAGATCACTAGTTTCAAGAAAAGGGCAAAGGGAAGAAAGGGGAACTTCAAGAAGAACGGCAAGCAAGTTGTTGTTCAAGTGAAAAACCCAAGTCTGGACCTAAGCCTGAAACTAAGTGCTTCTACTGCAAAGGGACTGGTCACTGGAAGCGGAACTATCCCAAGTGATTGGCGGATAAGAAGTATTGCAAAGTGAACATAAGTATATTTGATATTGATGTGTACTTTACTAGTGTTTATAGCAACCCCTCAGTATTTGATACTAGTTCAGTTGCTAAGATTAGTAACTCGAAACGGGAGTTGCAGAATAAACAGAGACTAGTTAAGGGTGAAGTGATGATGTGTGTTGGAAGTGGTTCCAAGATTTACATGATCATCATCACACACTCCCTATACTTTTGGGATTAGTGTTGAACCTAAATAAGTATTATTTGGTGTTTGCGTTGATCATGAATATGATTTGATCATGTTTATTGCAATACGGTTATTCATTTAAGTAAGAGAATAAATTGTTGTTCTATTTACATGAATGAAACCTTATATGGTTACACACCCAATGAAAATGGTTCGTTGGATCTCGATCATAGTGATACACATATTCATAATATTGAAACCAAAAGATGCAAAGTTAATAATGATGGTGCAATTTATTTGTGGCACTGCCGTTTAGGTCATATTGGTGTAAAGCGCATGAAGAAAATCCATACTGATGGGCTTTTGGAATCACTTGATTATGAATCAGTTGGTGCTTGCGAACCATGCCTCATGGGCAAGATGACTAAGACTCCATCCTCCAGTACAATGGAGCGAGCAACAGATTTGTTGGAAATCATACATACTGATGTATGTGGTCCGATGAATATTGAGGCTCGTGGCAGGTATCATTATTTTCTGATATTTAAAGATGATTTGAGCAGATATGAGTATATCTACTTGATGAAACACAAGTCTGAAACATTTGAAAAGTTCAAAGAATTTCAGAGTGAAGTGGAGAATCATCGTAACAAAAATGAAAGTTTCTACGATATGATCGCAGAAGTAAAATATTTGAGTTACGAGTTTGGCCTTCAATTAAAAACAATGTGAAATAGTTTCACTACAAACGCCACCTGGAACACCACAGCATAATGGTGTGTTCGAACGTCATAACCGTACTTTATTAGATATGGTGCGATCTATGACGTCTCTTACCGATCTACCAATATCGTTTTGGGGTTATGCATTAAAGACAGTTGCATTCACATTTAAAAGGGCACCATCTAAGTCACCATCTAAGTCCGTTGAAACGACACCGTATGAACTATGGTTTGGCAAGAAACCTAAGCTATCGTTTCTTAAAGTTTGAGGTTGCAATGCTTATGTGAAAAAGTTTCAACCTGATAAGCTCAAACCCAAATCGAAGAAGTGCGTCTTCATAGGATACCCAAAATAAAATGTTGGGTACACCTTCTATCACAGATCTGAAGGCAAGATATTCGTTGCTTTGCATGGATCCTTTCTAGAGAAGGAATTTCTCTCAAAAGAAGTGAGTCGGAGGAAAGTAGAACTTGATGAGGTAACTGTACCTACTCCCTTATTGGAAAGTAGTTCATCACAGAAATCTGTTCCTGTGACTACTAGACCGATTAGTGAGGAAGCCAATGATGATGATCATGTAACTTCAGATCAAGTTACTACCGAACCTCGTAGGTAAAACCAGAGTGAGATCCGCACCAGAGTGGTACGGTAATCCAGTTCTGGTGGTCATGTTACTTGACCATGACGAGCCTACGAACTATGAGGAAGCGATGATGAGCCCAGATTCCGCGAAATGGCTTGAGGGCATGAAATCTGAGATGATCCATGTATGAGAACAAAGTATGGACTTTGATTAACTTGCCCAATGATCGGCGAGCCATTGAGATTAAATGGATCTTCAAGAGGAAGATGGACACTGATAGTAGTGTTACTATCTACAAAGCTAGAATTGTCACAAAAAGGTTTTCGACAAGTTCAAGGTGTTGACTACGATGAGAGTTTCTCACTCGTATCTATGCTTAAGTCTGTCCAAATCATCTTAGCAATTGCCGCATTTTATGAAATCCGGCAAATGGATAAACAAAACTGCATTCCTTAATGGATTTATTAAAGAAGAGTTGTATATGATATAACCAGAAGGTTTTGTCAATCCTAAAGGTGCTAACAAAATGTGCAAGCTCCAGCGATCCATCTATGGACTAGTGCAAGCATCTCGGAGTTGGAATATGCGCTTTGATGAGATGATCAAAGCATATAGTTTTATACAGACTTGCGGTGAAGCCTGTATTTACAAGAAAGTGAGTGGGAGCACTACAACATTTCTGATAAGTATATGCGAATGACATATTGTTGATCGGAAATAATGTAGAATTATTCTGCAAAGCATAAAGGAGTGTTTTGAAAGAAGTTTTTCAAAGAAAGACCTCGGTGAAGCTGCTTACATATTAAGCATCAAGAGCTATAGAGATAGATCAAGACGCTTGATAAGTTTTTTTTCAATGAGTACATACCTTGACAATATTTTGAAGTAGTTCAAAAATTGGAACGGTCAAAGAAAGAGTTCTTGGCTGTGTTACAAGGTGTGAAATTGAGTAAGACTCAAAGCCTGACCACGACAGAAGATAGAAAGAGAATGAAAGTCATTCCCTATGCCTCAGCCATAGGTTCTATAAAGTATGCCATGCTGTGTACCAGATCTATTGTATACCTGACACTGTGTTAAGCAAGGGAGTACAATAGTGATCTAAGAGTAGATCACTGGACAGCGGTCAAAATTATCCTAAGTGGAATAAGAAAATATTTCTCAATTATGGAGGTGACAAAAAGGTTCATTATAAAAAGTTACGTCGATGCAAGTTTTGACACAGATCTGGATGACTCTAAGTCTCGATCTAGATACATATTGAAAGTGGGAGTAATTAGCTAGAGTAGCTCCGTGCAGAGCAATGTAGACATAGAATTCGCAAAATACTTACGGATCTGTATGTGACAGACCCGTTGACTAAAATTATCTCATAAGCAAAACATGATCACACCTTAGTACTCTTTGGGTGTTAATCACATAAACAATGTGAACTAGATTACTGACTCTAGTAAACCCTTTGGGTATAGGTCACATGACAATGTGAACTATGGGTGTTAATCACATGGTGATGTGAACTATTAGTGTTGAATCACATGGCGATGTGAACTAGATTATTGACTCTAGTTCAAGTGGGAGACTGAAGGAAATATGCCCTAGAGGCAATAATAAAGTTATTATTTATTTCCTTATGTCATGATAAATGTTTATTATTCATGCTAGAATTGTATTAACTGGAAACATAATACATGTGTGAATACATAGACAAACAGAGTGTCACTAGTATGCCTCTACTTGACTAGCTCATTAATCTAAGATGGTTATGTTTCCTAACCATGAACAAAAGAGTTGTTATTTGATTAACAGGATCACATCATTAGAAGAATAATGTGATTGACATGACCCATTCCATTAGCTTAGCACCCGATCGTTTAGTATGTTGCTATTGCTTTCTTCATGACTTATACATGTTCCTATGACTATGAGATTATGCAACTCCCATTTGCCGGAGGAACACTTTGTGTGCTACCAAACGTCACAACGTAACTGGGTGATTATAAAGGAGCTCTACGGGTGTCTCCAAAGGTACATGTTGGGTTGGCGTATTTCGAGATTAGGATTTGTCACTCCGTTTGTCGGAGAGGTATCTCTGGGTCCTCTCGGTAATGCACATCACATAAGCCTTGCAAGCATTGCAACTAATGAGTTAGTTGCGAGATGATGTATTACGGAACGAGTAAAGAGACTTGCCGGTAACGAGATTGAACTAGGTATTGACATACCGACGATCGAATCTCGGGCAAGTAACATACCGATGACAAAGGGAACAATGTATGTTGTTATGCGGTCTGACCGATAAAGATCTTCGTAGAATATGTAGGAGCCAATATGAGCATCCAGGTTCCGCTATTGGTTATTGACTGGAGACATGTCTCGGTCATGTCTACATTGTTCTCGAACCTGTAGGGTCCGCACGCTTAAGGCTTCGATGACAGTTATATTATGAGTTTATGAGTTTTGATGTAGCGAAGGAGTTCGGAGTCCCGGATGAGATCGGGGACAGGACGAGGAGACTCGAAATGGTTGAGACGTAAAGATCGATATATTGGACGACTATATTCGGACATCGGAAAGGTTCCGAGTGATTCGGGTATTTTCGGAGGTACCGGGGAGTTACGGGAATACGAGGAAGAAGCAATGGGCCATAATGGGCCTTAGTGGAAAGGACCAGGAGGTGGCGCGCGCCCCTCCCAAGCCCAGTCCGAATTGGACAAGGGGTTTGGGGCGCGGCCCCGCTCTCCCTTCCTTCCCCTCTTCCCCCCTTTCCCCACTTCCCCTAGTTGGACTAGGAAAGGAGGAAACCTACTCCAACTAGGAGTAGGAATCCTACTCCCTGGCGCGCCCCTCCTAGGGCCGGCCTCCTCCCCCTTGCTCCTTTATATACGGGGGTGGGGGGGCACCTCTAGACACACAAGTTGATCCTCGTGATCATTTTCTTAGCCGTGTGCGGTGCCCCCTTCCACCATACTCCTCGATAATATTATAGCGGTGCTTAGGCGAAGCCCTGCGACGGTAGAACATCAAGATCATCACCATGCCGTCGTGCTGACGGAACTCTTCCCTGACACTTTGCTGGATCGGAGTCCGGAGATTGTCATCGAGCTGAACGTGTGCTAGAACTCGGAGGTGTCGTAGTTTCGGTGCTTGATCGGTCGGGCCGTGAAGACGTACGACTACATCAACCGCGTTGTCATAACGCTTCCACTGTCAGTCTACGAGGGTACGTAGACAACACTCTCCCCTCTCGTTGCTATGCATCACCATGATCTTGCGTGTGCGTAGGAAATTTTTTGAAATTACTACGTTCCCCAACAAAAACATTGCTTTTACTACCGTTACCTTTTGTTACCGTTACCACTACTATCATAGTATTTTGCTACTAAATACTTTGCTGCAGATACTAAGTTTCCAGGTGTGGTTGAATTGACAACTCAGCTGCTAATACTTGAGAGTATTCTTTGGCTCCCCTTGTGTGGAATCAATAAATTTGGGTTGAATACTTTACCCTCGAAAACTGTTGCGATCCCCTATACTTGTGGGTTATCAGGGTGGGAGAGGATTTGTTACCTGAATCTAGGACTTGGTCAAAAGAGGATATAATGGGGGTGAAAAGTAGCAGAGACTGGCTATCCAACTGGTCTCTAGGTCTAATAGGGAAACAAAGGGAAACACAGTACAAACTCAATATAAACCCGATCTATTGGTTGAAAAAGGAAAGAAAGTGGGGACTGGGGGACAAGTCAATAGAATAAGTCTAGCACTAGATTTGCTAGCCTCCCTCAGTATAAGGTGGCTATACCGAACAAAAATGGGACCAACCCAGATATCCTGTTCTGATGTTTGTTCCCCCGAGCCACTCTTATGTAATGCCACTGGTAAAATGTAGCAGTCGCACTATTAAAAGTAAGGACACGTTAAACCAATGTTGTTTTCAATGTAATGCCTCCAGTAATATGAATCAATTGCACTTCTTTACATGTCCTGCTAAAATTTCCCATTAAGATAAGTTGGTTCTTTTTGTTAGAAATGCAACTGTCCTGGTCCGCCTACTCTCCCGTGCCCAAAGTAATGTCGTATTTAACGGTTGTCATAGTTAATCCTAATGCCCACACTAATATCTAGTAATGCCAGTGCTTTAGAAATTGCTACTGTCCTTGTAGGATTGCCATTCAGATAAGGAACATGTTTCTTTTCATTTGATGCATGTTTCATCACTTGTTAGTCACCCTCCTTTTCACCTTTTTTGTGCAAACAGAGATATACATTTCACGCTCGATCTTAGTTGAACTGCACAAATGATATCCAAATTATAGTTGAGCATTCCAGGAGCTTCACAACCAACCTTGATGTTGCTCAATTTTATTGCAACTAATGAAGAAGAAGCTCTGTGGGTTTCGTTTTCTAATGGAAATGGAACCGGGGCTGGAGCCCTTTTCTTAAATTTTTTTGAAGAAGAAGCTGCTAGCTCACAGGACATTGCTTCATTTTAGGTGAACTACACCAAAAGGTCCCATGAATTGAATCATCCATGTTGGTGAATGAAAGAGCCAGCTTCACCATCCCAGTCTAAGCACCCCCGGCCTCCATCCTTGCGACGCATGATACACCTTGTTTGCCACCTGCTCGACCCTAGTGTCACTGATAAAATGAAGTAATAATACAGTTAAAATAGAGCGAGTGTCATCTCTATCATTTTATTTCCAATGTAGATAAAGAAAGTGCTTCTCTTTGTTAATGTATGTTTCATCAACTAGTCCCATTGTTAATGTTTAAGCGTTTCTGCAAACTGGGGTGCTTAATTTTAGTTCATATGTACAAAAATAGAAATTTGAATGTCTCAAGGCGCCTCCTTGTACTACCGCTGTACATTGATGTTCATCACTGGCAGAAGGTGTATCTGCGAGACTTAGGACGATGTCCAGTATGAGGCGTATCGTATGAGGCGTCACAGGGCCAATCTCGCCCTCGCAGCATGGCATACTATGATACTATCACAATATTTTCTTCTATTTATTGTGTGTGTTTCATCAACTAGTGCCACTATAATGTAATCACGCTTTTTCATTATCTGTGCAAACAGGGTTATTCAGCTGCATTTTGGTGGAACTGCACAAATGTACGTATGGAACCGGCATATATGCAGAGTGCGAGGTGGTTTTGCAATGGAGAAGATCAGAAGAGGGAGAGGCGAGACGGTGGTTTTGGAATGGAGATGATGGAGAGGAGAGGAGGTGGTTTTGCAATGAAGAAGAGGGAGAGGAGCGTGCGGCAGCGATTTAGGATTAGACGAGAGGGTCGGCGCGCTGTGACTAGATCAAAATCAAAATCAATTTACCCTTCAATTAAGAAAGCGACCCCATATTAACTAGTCTCCCTTTTATTCTGGATCATAATGACCATGATTTTTGCACACAAAATATATGTTATACGTTGCAAAAATAATATAATTTGAAAGTACATTCAGATACGAACCAAACGATACAACTTTTGGTGACATGCATTCACATTTTGCTTGTCAAATACAGCACATGGTCAAACTTTGACCCAAAATACGCAAAACAACAAAAAAATACTTCCAAGACCAGCGCCGCTCTTCTGCTCTTCTCCTCTTAAACCACCGCCGCTCCTCTCCTGTTCCAATCTAAATGTAGGGCCGTTCCTCTCCTCTTCCATTTCAAAACCACTGCCCCTCCTCTCCTATTCCAGTCCAAAACCAGCGTCGCTCCTCTCCTATTCTAATCCAAAACCAGCGCTGCTCCTCTCCTCTTCCACTCAAAAACTACCGCCGGCGAGTGAAGGTGCTGTGGAAAAGTAGATTGATGGGGGGAGTACAACCGATACGTGATGATCGTAGACGGCGACACTGTGAAACTAGCTAGGATGTTGGAGGTACAGTCTTGGTTTGACAACAAGAACCAACTAGCGGCAACGGCGACATCCATGGCCAAATATCTGCAACAGAGCAAAAAGGCGGCGATACTCCCGGAGGGAGTCGCGCCGGAGTACATAGAGCTGCTCCTCTTGGCCATGGAGCAAACAGATTCACCGAATCCGATCGTGAGGGAGCAGTGGTAGGAGTATCGATCCCAGATGGAGCATCCACTAGAGATAGAAGGATCGCGCATCTACATGGTGCCGTTTGTGAGGTGTCCTGCAAGAGCGAGGCGGTGGACTCTTCGTCGGCCGAACCCAACTTCAAGAGGAGAAAAGCAGTTGGCCCGATGACGCTTCCCCGCCATCGTCTCCCTCGCCATTCACATCGTCTCATGGGGCAGATGTCTACCGCCGAGGAATAGGAGGGGGCTGCCCCCCAGCCCAATAGTCGGGCAGGTTGTGAATTGTCAGGAGGAGCTTAGGTTTGTCAGTATTTTTAGGTTGTGAATTGTGTTTTGTGTTGTGTATTTTGAGAGTACTTTCAGATATGAATGTTTTTTGAATTTCAGATTTGCAGTATTGAACATATGAAGTATTTTATGAATTCTAGAGATCTATTTTAGCACTTAAAAAATGTAGTTTCATAGGAGTATAAAAGTGGAGACAATGTGATTCTCAGAGAAGAAACTGCAAGTTTCAGTTTCAGATAAGAAACTGCAAGTTCAGTTTCAGATAAGAAACTGCAATTTTCAGAGGCAGAGCATTTATATTAACACGGCCTTTTCAAATAGGGTTAACATCATGTTGGAAGTTTTACTCATGGTCGAAAATGGAACTATCAGCCAGTTAACATCATGCTGATCAACATTCTTGTATAGCACATCTTCATATGATGCACAGTCAAAATGCCCACACAATGTCGAGTGTGCGAAACACAGAGAAAACGAGGGGCGAAGTTTTTGGCAAGTGTTGGACGTGGTTTTGGGTTGCCCCGTCTAGGCTTTCATTTTTAACATGCGCAGCCCACGACCTCGGATGGGAGGTATATAGGCCTGTTTGTATTTTCTTAGGGCCGTCATGTATCGATCGGCATATGGACCTCCCATCCGAGGTTTTATTTTTGGCAGCCCAATTTATGTATTTTTTTTTGAAGAAAATGCAGAGGTCTGTTCTATTTTTCTATATAAGAATAGGAACGCCAGGTCCAACTTATGTTTCCCTTCTAACTATATTATATATATTTAAATTATTTTATATGTTATTATATATTATTTTTATTGTCATCATATATTTAACAGATACTTACATATGTAAGAAAACAATATCCCACATCTTATTAACTTATAAAAATAATTTATTAACAAATAAAATCCTGGATTGTTTTGGCACGAAAATCCTGATGGTTGTTTACAAAAGCTTGGTAAGATTTAAGGACGAATGTAATAATATCACTTATTATTTAAATATATTTATAACAAAATGCTCAGCCCCTTTTTATTTTTTGATAACATTGCTGGCCCAACCCAACATTATAATTAAAATTAGTTCCGCAAAATAGTGTATTTCGATAAAGTACAAATGGCCTGTAATTTTTTAGAAAATAAAGTAAATGGGCCGCATGGACGCTACATTATTTGTTCACCCAGCCCAGCTAATGGCTGTAATTCAAAAAAAAGATCAAATTGACTCTAAATTCTACCACGCAAAAAAAGACTGTAAATTCTGAAAAAATGGGTTGAATACGTGCCATATTTTTTGAGGCTGAAATGTAGGCCAATAGGTCGAAGCCAACGCAAGTCGTTGTCAATTTAGTCAACAAATGATTCTGACATGTTAGCCGTTGGATTTACATCCAACGACCGACATCCATCTTCAATCTCTCGCATTCTTCCTCCAGCGCCACCAGGACCACCTCCTGCCTCCTGCTGCTAGCAGCTCTGCTTAGCACGCTTCGCTATGAAGCGCTACTCCACCGTTTGCCAGGCCATCCCTCCACCCCTCCACACCTCCTGTTCTTCTCCACCGACTGCCGAACCACACCGCACTAGAACCAGTTAACCCTCGTACACCTCTCCGTCTGCAACTCTACTCCTGTGTCTTCCCATCTCCGGCTCGTTGCTGTCCGGGGCCTCGCCATCGTCCACCACCTTGGATGCGCTCGGCGAAGCGTGGTCAACGTGGTCAACGAACGACACTATCGGAAGTAGACTTTGCATGGAGAGGCTGACAGCTGGGTCCACGGCCGCACACAAGGAAATGCCTCCTTATTACGCGCAAAATAATGATTCCTCCACCTGACATCTGGGACCCACCAGAAGGGCCTCTGTATTTCACGAAAATAACGTGCCCCCCGCTGACATGGCAGACCCACCAGCTATTTTCGTACACAAGGAAGTGCCTCCTTATTACGCACAAAAAAAATGAATATTCCCCCTGCCAGCTCGAACCCAGCATAGTGGGAGGCTGAGTTGTGGGCCTACCAAGTTGACGGGGACGGAGGGATTTGTCAACTTAGTCAATGTGAACGATTCTAGCTCCTGTTACCGTACGATGTTCATCCAACGGTTGTAGTGCTTCTTCAACCTTTGGTCTTCTTGCTCCAGCTGCCCAAACCAGCGCCGGTCGTGCCGCGTGCTCCTGCCTCCCGTGGCCGGCTGTGATGCCGCGGAGGCCTCACCGCCTCCTACTAGTCCCACCGCTGGCCAGGCCATCCCTCTACTCACCCACACCCCCTGTTATTCTGCGGCGAGAGCAGCCTCACACCGCAGCCGAACCAGTGAACCCTCGTACTCCCCTTTGCTTGGGCATACACTGCTGCGTCTTCCCCGGCTCCGAGTCGCCCCCTTCCTAGTCCTCGCCGTCGTCCACCGCCGTGGTGCTCTCGGCGCGGCGTGGTCAACGTGGTCAAGGAAAGACTTCCATCGGACGTGGATTGTACGTGGAGAGGCTGACAGCTGGGTCCACAGCCGCAGCAAGGAAGTGCCTCCTTATTACGCGCAAGATAATGATTGCCTCACCTGACAGCATGGACCCACCGGACGGGCCACCGTATTTCGTGAAAAAAACATTTCCCCCTGATTGCTGGGACCCACCATCTACATCTTCAAACGCAAGGAAGTGCGTCCGAAAAAAAACAATTCGGGCCCCTGACTGCTGGGACCCACCAACTACATCTTCGCACACAAGGAAGTGCGCCCGGGCAAAAAAAGAAACGATTCGCCCCCCTGACTGCTGGGACCCACCAGCTACATCTTCGCACGCAAGGAAGTGCCTGACAGTCGGGACCCACCTGGTCGAAGCGTACATAGTGTTGTCATTCTGATCGCGAACGTCTACGTACATATATACTGGTGGATCTAGAGGCGCGCATGTGTCGTAGTAGAGGTGCGTACGTGTCGTAGTAGAGGCGCGCACGTAGTATATACATGTACGTACAGCGGCCAGGGTGCAAGAAAGGAAATACGGCCACATATGTGTACATACGGGCGGGGTCTCGAACGCCTACTCACGCATACCTACGGCTAGCGCTCGTATACATGGCTGGGTCGGAACGGAGAAACAGCGTCGTCGTCGTGTTCATGGGGAGGCAACAGAATGCGCCGTATTTATGTGGAGGCAACGAAATGCGTCGTGTTCATTGTGAGGCAACGGAATGTGTCGTGTTCATCGGGAGGCAACGGAACGCGTGGGAGCCAACCGGCTAGGTCGGAATGGAATGCGTGGCCGTGTTCATCGGGAGGGATTGGACGGAACATGTGATCGAAATGAGGCCTGACGTACCGCAAAACGGATAAAACGGACCTCCTACGTTCGGAACGGGGTCCTGTTGATCGGGAGGGGTGTGGCGTACCGCAAAACGGAGGAAGCGGACCTCGTACGGTTGAAACGGTTGTCCTGTTGATCGAGAGGGGTGTGGCGTACCGCAAAACGGACGAAACAGTCCTCCTACGGTCAAAACGAGGGTCCTGTTGATCGGGAGGGGTGTGGCGTACCGCAAAACGGACGAAACGGACCACCTACGGTCGAAACGGGAGTCCTGTTCATGGGAGGGGTGTGGAGTACCGCAAAACGGGACTCCACGGGATACTGTTCATCTCCATCGTCAACCTCCTCCAGCCTCCACGGGCTACCGTCGACCTCCTCCAACCTCCACGGGCTCCTGTTCATCCAGCCTCCACCGCGCGCTACTCCACGGCTACTGTTCAACCACCCCTCCACGGGCACCCCTCCACCGTCTACTATTCATCCAGCCCTCCACACCACGGGGTCCTGTTCAACCACCCCTCCACGGGCACCCCTCCATCGTCTACTGTTCATCCAAAGGCAACGCCACCGCTCACTATTCATCCACCCCCCCACCGCAACGCTCATTGTTCATCCAATCGATCGGCTTCAGTTAGCAGCAGTAGCGAAGGAATCGCTCGATCGGGTTCAGTTAACAGCCATTGATCGATCGCTCGGGTTCAGTAACACGTAGCCTGCAGTGCAATCGCTCGGGTTCAGTTAGAGCCCAATGCGTCGCTTGGGTTCAGTTAAAGCCAATGCCTCGCACACACGCGCGTACGTGTACGAGAGAAACGTGCATTGCTCGGCCCCCGACCTCCCACCGTAACCGGGAAATCCCCGAAATTTTCCTCCGCCTCGCTTCTACCATGGTTTTTTCCGTCATGGACAGCCAAAGAATGTCATGCAGCAGCGTCTCTGGCCCCTAGGACGAAAAGCCCATTTTCTGTCATGATTTTCTGTCATAGAAGTAGGAGCCCACGACATCTATGATGATACCGGGTTTTGTCACAATTATCATCATAGAAGTGTCATATGTATGACATAATTTTTTTTGTTCAGCCCAAAATGTCACGGATGTGTCTTTTTTGTAGTGTTTCTCGCCCCAAAAAATCCGACCTTCACCGTCACCCGCACATTCGCCATGGCGGAGATGTTTCCTGGCGACAGGGCGGTGGCCAACGGCTTCGGCTGCCGTTTGCTGCATGAGTGCGAAGCTCGCCTATTGCAGGAGGCGAACTACCCAACGCCACCCGACATGCACGTGCTGGGCGCATGGCGGCTGAGCGTCGGTGGCGTCCCCGTGCCTCTGTCGCGGATCGCCCCGCCGAGATTGAGGCGATCCGGGCCAACATGCCGGAGTCCGCACGCCAAGAATCACAGTTCATGGCAGACAACCACACGTTGTGGAGCCCCTACTTCCAGCGCCACCACGCCGAGGAGCTGGCATCTACCAATGGCGGCCCGACGTCGAGGGGGCGCCACAACTCAGAGGACCGCTCTCAACGGTGGGGCGCACCTAAGGGAACTCTCGCCGCCGTCCTCGTGCACATCGAGGGCGGCAACGAGCCACGGCTGGAGTACCCGTCGCTGCCGTCCTTCTCTCGCCGCCCGGAAGCTCCTGGCTGCCGAGGCACATGGACCCCTCGTCCTCGTTGTCCTCTGGCTCCCGCTCCTCCAGGTCGGCGCCGGCGGCACTCGTCCCCGTCAAGCCCAAGCCGTAGGAGACGCCGCTCCATCAGCGCAGCCGCGGCAGCAACCACATTATAAATGAGGGTGGTCGTGTCCCTTCCCCTCCCGCTGGCCACTTTCGCCTGGTGAAGCCGAAGACGGAGCCGGCGACCGTGATGAAGCAGGAGCACGTGGACATGGCCGCCGACCTCGAGAGCGGCCTTGCCTGGTCGCGCGCAAACTATGTGGACATGGCCGTGTTCTGGAAGAGATTGTCGAGCGGCGCCACGGCCGTAACGAGGGCGGTACCATTGTGCTCTGCGACAGCGACGACGAGGTCTCTGCGGCGAGCAAGCCGTCCCGCAGCGGCGATCCGGGGCAGTGCTCGGGCTGCCGAGCGACGGCAACGGGGACGACGACTACACCGTCTTCTACAACCTCCTCGGCATGAACTAGGCTTAGTTTTTATGTTTTATCTATGTAAATTCGGCTAAATATCAATGAAATTGCCTATATTTCATTCAAATTAACTAAATTTCGTCGAGTTTGGGCGTTTTAAATTTTGGGTCGATGTCGTTCTGGTCGTGGCTGGGAACCGGAGCCCCCCACGTCGAAAATAGCGCCGGTAAGCCGCCAACAGGCGCTATTTTCCCTCGAAAAACGTCCTTGGAAAACCGAACGGCCGAGCCTGTTTCACGTTGCGCCTAGATGGACGAACTGGACAGGAGTGTCACAGGGTGGCGCGGTCTGATTTGTGCGTATCATCCTTGCGCAGGGGCCATGCTAATATTCTCAGTATCGTTTCAATTTTATCGCATGTCCGCGAAGGAACAGTGTGGCGCGGCTGGGTACCAAGTTTTCGTTGGATTCAGTTCTCGTGTCGGATGCAGTCTCAAAACCCAAGCAAGATATAGCGGTGGACTCTCTTTGCTGCACACGCCACGTACCAGATAGAGGTCGTATCTGGCCGCCAAAAACGTACGAGGTCATCCTTTGGCCGGACGCATCCAACTCACTCGCAAGTCGCAACACCGCCCAAAACCCCGGTAGGTGGGCACGAACCTTCGTGAAAAGATGAGGTACATATACTCATGTGCGATCTCCTCGTGACAATAAAATATGTGACTAAGGCTGGTCATAACGAGGAGTAACTTATATTAGTGTCATGCATATGACATTACTATAAGTTTTTTTAAATGCAAAGTAACATAGTAGTGGTCGACGGCAGGTTCCCACGATCTAGTGTAGCATAAACATGGCCATATTGAAGGGCTATACTGTATATAATAAAAGGGATTTTTTTCACTGTATGTATGATACACTGTCTGAAAAATGTAACAATGCGACAGTCCAGGCTCCCACAAATCCAGACCATACTGGAGAGAAAAATGTCTAAACTGTGAACCCTGTTATCTCCAACACGCATACCAAACATAAAAACTCCACCCCATGACACACCCTTATGTTTTCCTGTCGGACCCTCCCCTTCCGCTCGGTTTTCGCCGTAGTGAGACATTTCTCGCTGGAGTCCTCTCCTTTAAAACGGGATGACGCCCACCTCACCTTCGCCATCGCGGCCTCTCTCCTTCACATCATACTTCCTCACGTAGGGATTGCATTTAGACGTCGAAAAAAATCGATGGCGAGGGAGTCATGGAGGAGGGGTAGAGAACGAACCGGTGAAAGCCAAAAAAAACCTACGTACAATGTTTGCTCCGCCTGGGTCATAGAGGAGTCCCCCTAGTAGAGGAGTTTGGGGAGAAGAGGACAGCGACACGAGGACACGTCGGGAGGATCGCAAGGAAGGCACGCTGGTAGAGGAGATCAGGGAGAAGAGGACGGCAGCGCGCGGATGTCGGGATTATCGCGAGGAGGGCAGGCGATGGGAGGATTGCGTTCACATACATGTTAATGGGCCAGCCCAATGCTATGATGTGATGATGTCAAAGGTGGACGAAAGATAGGAGTGGTGGGATGAGGTGGAGTGAGGCGAGACTACCAACTAAGACATTAGTAGTAGAGATTACTGAGAGTTGGTATAACATACATAATCCTTATGGAAAATGTTAGGCTGAATCTGTGAGTAAGTGAATCTATCTTGTAAACTTCATTGTAGACCATGCATACACATTATTCTCCAGAAGAACTGGTGCAGATTATTTGAAGGAGCTTGATATCCCATAGACCATAGTCCTCGTGTAGTCTTGCATTGAAAGATATAGGTATGTAAGACAGTTAGCTTGGAATGAAATAGATAATTAAATGGAAAAGAGAAGAACTGAAATGAGGTAGAACTTCCAGTAGGGTCACATTTCATTACTCAAACTAACCAAAAGTTTCAGAACCGAGTTCTTGGAGCTCTTTGTCTTTGAGGTCATCATTCTTTATAATCTAAAACGTGAACATTTGGTTGGTAAAGAACATTACGTGTTAAATATGACATGTTATAGCAAGCCTAATATCAGGACCACCTCTCATGCGCACAATCAACTCCCTAAAGCCTCTTTTTTTTATCAGATGCATAATGAACATCACTTACCGAGGAAGATTTTAGCCCCTTCAACATAACAATCAGCATCCCTTGTCAAAGCTCACACCAAAATAACTGCACATGTAATCATTCTACCCTTTGATTGATAGACTGAAAATAAGTATACAAAAGGTAGGAGCTACTCACATACAAACTTCTGCCACAAGCCCGTTGATGGTCATGCCCCTTCAACATGTTCACACATAGTACATCAAAAATAATATTCCTCCAACCAGCCCATACAGAATGCCTCAAATTGGCATGATAAAACAAATCCAGATTGCATTATTCATTGAAATGATAAAAAATGAAAACATCTCAAACCAATATGTATGTTGAACCTGAAATTATATCTTATGTATCAAAACAACTATACAACCTTCCAAAAAGCGAAGGAGGACCATACATAATACAATACTCCTTTCCAGCGCTTTACGCCGCCCGCCTCCCAATGCATGCCTGGTCATCTCCACGGCCTACAGGAGGCCCTTCACCTATAGTAGAATTTAGAGATAGGAATCCCTTCTTCACCTACAACAAAATTTCGAGATCCCAACACTATCAGGCTAATACAAAGATCCATGAGAAGTGTGAACGCACCAACGTCTCCGGGTATGCATGGACCGTACGGGTAACTGATTTGGGAAACATAGGCGGCGATGCTGGCATGG
The DNA here is from genome assembly GCF_018294505.1 of Triticum aestivum. Lineage (NCBI taxonomy): Eukaryota > Viridiplantae > Streptophyta > Magnoliopsida > Poales > Poaceae > Triticum > Triticum aestivum. The sequence goes on along the minus strand of NC_057800.1, from coordinate 27,343,276 downwards.
CCGACGGCACATGATGCATCTATAGTGAGACCGGCGGCGGCCAGCAGCACCGTGGCGGCCCAATTCGATAAGCCCGGCGGTCGAGTACCTGGAAGGCCAGTAGCCCACGCCCACGATGTTGGAAAAGTAGCTCGGGATGGCAGCGGGGAATCGCTGGGTCACCCGTGTCAGTGACCTCGAGGTGCCGTTGGCGCGAAGGGGAGCATGTTTCCACTGTCGCAGATCTCCCATGCGACATCAATGGTCGACAGCATCGGTCTCTCTCGATGGACTGGATCTTCCCTGTCGCGGTATTCGGGGGAGAGGGGGTAGGCAGTGCCAAACAGCAGAGGGAGAAGCTTGACCTGGCAGGTTCTTGAGCGGTTTGACAGTTCTTGTTTTTCAAGGATAGCTGAATGCCCTTGCGTTGCTATGGGACATCCAAGATATATATATCGATCAATAACCAGAAGGTTATTAATTCTACTTCACAAACTTCGACAATGCATGCACATTTTAATTTTCGATCAAAAAACAAAGGTAACAAACTCCTATAACAGTGGATAAAATACAAGAAATCAGTCTAATTAAAAATACCACATCTACCTTAGAAGTCTATAATATCATTTAAGAAGTCTGCTACAAAACATACTAACAGGTGGAAAAGGGGCAGCTAGTATCTCTCCAACAAATAAAATCATACGATACAAAATAGATTGCCTGCAGTCAATAAAATAGTAGTAGGGCATCTGAACAAAAAAATACATAGGGAAAATGGAACATGTCGTTTTGAAGATTACATTAATCATGTCAATGTTAACCACAATACTGAAGATAGGCCATAATGGCCACATGACCATCTGCACTGTACTGATAATGGAACTGCGTGTCTTCATTGCTATCATTATAGATTAACATATTTAATTGTTTCAGCACAAAAGTTCCATAATGTCAGGGTAAATTCAAGAATCTTCACATACACTTAATAGACCATGTAATAGCATGTTGAAAACTATGCAGGAAAAGCATGGTTCCGAGATACTTAAGTCTTGAGGTCAGTCCAGCCTTACCACGAAAATGAAAAGACCATATGATGTCTGATGCAGCTCCCTATTCATCAGTAGAGAATCCTTCAATTTATTTACATGAAGATTCTTATTGGGCATGGCTGCATCAATCCGAGTATATATATCTCGATGATTGATTCCACACATGTGGAGAAGATATTGGAGATTATTAAGATTCTAGCTTATTCCAAACTTTATTTATTTTTATCCCAGTTCTAGACTTCTGATGTCTGTGAAAGAAGAAAATCTTGACCGGAACACAAAATGGCAACAATAAGAAAAAGTTATCACCGGAGCAATGCATTTAAGAGTTCCGGATACCTTTCAGAAAGAAGTGACATATATTAGCATATTTTATCAAAACAATTCAATCTGCAAATTAGCAAACATGGACATTCCAGTGCATAGTAGTACGAAAAAAGGTGAAAAACTAGTGAACTGTGACACAATGTAACAGCTGAATCAACAAGGACATGTTAGAATGCAAACATATTGGAGATGAGAATTCCATTGACCTCTTATTGGACTCTTCAAATCAGATCACTGATGGCGCTTCCAGTAGCGAGGCTTCCCCATGGCAAGGCATCTTTCTGGCTATTGTAGCTCTGGAGGATTATGCCATCAGTAGATAATCTACCAAGACCTAAGGCTTCTTCATCCGGCCACGACTGCAGCCGCGTCCACATCGTCGTGGATGCTCCGCCATATCCGCCTGGACGAGCGCAGGCTCTTCATCACCAACCTCTTGTTTAGCCACGATGCCAAGGTGGCCACCAGGCGGCTTGAAGCCACAAACGACATGCTTGAGCACACATCGCGATGTTGGGGGTCACACCCGACAGCGACACCATGCAACGCGTCATGGCGGCGTTCATGGAGGCGTTGGAGCAATGCTAGCTCCCGGCATGGGCTAGCCTATGCAGGGCACTGCTCCTACCCCGTGCGGCGCCCACTCCACCATCACACCATATACCATGCAATCAAATTGGCAGATAGAGTGCAAAATAATGGAAAAAAATTGACAGAAAGATGAACAATGTGCAAGTAGCAACCTCAAAATACGAGGACTACTCGTTTTGAAGTTTCAGAAGAGTTGATCTCAGAAAACTTCAATTGAACGCAAGACCGAGTAGCAATGTACCCGGATCAGCAGCCTGATTTTTAGATGGTGTAGCTGGCAAATCTTCAAATCTAGTCCCCAATAAGGAAATCAAGAGCAGATCATGAAGTTAATATACAGAGCTTCCAGAAATCACACATTCACCTACATCCAAAATGAAGCCTCCACCATCCAAAATCACATGCCAAGTTCTTATAGTGTCCCAAAGGCAGTATGAAAGGCAGCGTAATGGATGATCAAATCATAAAACACAATCTAGTATTTACCAGCGATTCAGTGTCCTGCACGTCGGACTGGATCTCAGAAAGCCTCTGCTTCATCTTGTCTGCTTAGATCTCTCCATGTAAGACGAAACCAACAACAACAAATAGAAATAGGCACGGGAAGAGAGGGTGGCGGTCTTGGAGAAGACCTCGCAGATGCAGAGTCGCAGTACTGGCGCTCGTAGCCCTGGAACACCTCGCTGCTTATGATTGCTCCTCTTGATCGCCTTTCATGGCATGTATTAAAGATAAATGGTAGCTAACCAAACCTGGCCGCTGCCACCGCCCAGAGGAGGTTGAGTAGTCAGCCGTTTGCGTAGGTGAAAGCTGCTATGTACGTCCTTGATCCATCGCCCGCCGTCCAGGATCGACCCATGCACTTGAGACAATACTGGGCGCGCATCGAAGGAGACTTCATGGCTATGTCCCGGATCCACCGCCCCCTGTCCTGCTTGACCCATCCACAGGAATCAACACCGGACGCACCGACTCGTCGTCGATGCCGACGAGCTATTTCATTGCGAGGTCAAGGGGGACCACGGAAGGGCCGCGCTGGTGCCTGTGCTACGCGCTACTCGCTAGCGGCGTCAATTGGGAAGGGGCGGCTAGGGTTTGAACGGGGAGGAGGAGACACGGCTTGCGTGGATTTTTTGTTGCTTGCGTGCGTGGGTATGACGGTTTTGCTGGTTCTTTCACCGGATCGCATGGGGGTGGGGCCACGTAATTAAGAAGAACGAATCACGTTTGAGGTGGAACGTACGCAGGGAAAACCAATAGCACACGGGAGGGAGTCTCGACGAAGGGTTCGACGACGTAAGACGGGAAACGGAACGCTGCGTTTCTTTTAGGTATTATATAATATATTATTATTATTATTATTATTATTATTATTATTATTAGAGAATTAGAGATTAGGGATAGAGGTTAGAGATTAGAGATTATTTGTTTCCTAAAAATCTATTATTTATTTCCTAAAGCAAATTGCATTAATGAGAGAGATCTGTTGATTTGGCTAAGGTAGGAAAGAATCTATTATTTGTTTGCTAAAGCAAATTGCATTAATGGGAGAGATCCGTTGATTTGGCTAGGGTAGGAAAGAATCTATTATTTGTTTCCTAAATCAAATTGCATTAATGAGAGAGATTCATAGATTTGGCTAAGCTAGGAAAGTTAGATCCGTGATCTTTTGTCATTAGGAAAGTGTTGAAAATAAACCGTACCGGACTACCAACTCCTCCATTAGGTTTTTTTCGCTGGTTAATTTTCGTAGGTTTTTTTCGCTGGATTTTCTTGGTGCGATCGGAGGTTAGGCCCTCGAGTGCGTGGGGGCGGGTGGGGGCTTCGGTACGTGGTTTTTTCGGTTCATGACGGCTCAGTGTGAGGTGGGACGAGGTACCAAAAAAAACCATAAAAGGTGGGACGAAAAAAAACCTGGAAGCGAGACTACCAACTGCTCTATTAGGAGTAGAGATAGATGCTCTTCTTTTATCTATCTTTTTCATGTGAAATCGTCTGCTCAACGGTGCAATCTCTTAATTTCGTCTCCTTGCTCTACTAGAAAGCGTCTGTACATATCTTATCCTGAAGTCCACTTAATTGCTTTTAGTATGACAGAACTTATCCAATCTTTGTTTTCATGCTATTTTTGTATTACAATAATTAGCATTAATATCAAACCTACTATAAAAAGGGTTGCCATCTCATTTTCTCTTCCTCAAGGCTCACAAGCAGTCACTTTCCTACCAACGCCACATACAAGTTAGGATGAAGATTGCAGCTTTGACGCTACTCCTAACACTTTCCTTTCTTGTGTTAGCATCAAGTACGTTTAATCAGTTCCTCCAAGAGTGTTGCATGAACCAAATCAACAAAATTGTTCTTTCCATGATTTCCATTTCTTCTTGTTGGTAATATTTTGCAGATGCAGATACAAAACAAAGGTGTACATTCAAATACCTGAAGAAGTTTGGTGGGTATTCAATTGGTAGTTGTCAGGAAGATTGCCCCGAGTCCTTATGTGCACTGAGGACAAGGAATGCAATTTGGAGGCTGCTATTGTTGGCAAAATGTGCAGGTGTCTAATGTGCATACACTACTCCAAGGCTCCAATAAAGGAAACTGTAATGTTAACTAGCTAAGAAAATGTCAGTGCAGGTTTTCTAAAAATAATAACAATGCCATATCATGGGGTGTATTAGCATGACTATTCGCAATAAATCTTTATAGAACATAATTCAATGCTATGCCTTGAGTTTTGTACATGGTGTTATTAAGTGATCTATATATGAGGCGTTAAAAATACCACCTTCCTTTTCGACTATATCTAGCAAGGTATTACCAATATATATACGTTGGATATAAAAGCTCTAGAAGTGCCACTAGTGGGCTTGCCTTTTTTAACACATAGACCTAGACTTGATCTTTGACTCGGTTTTCTTCTGTCATCTCGTCTACTCTCCACATCACAAAGAAAATACTTAGGGTACAACCTTATAAAACTTATGTAAGATCATCAAGCACGGTTGATGTTGGATGAAAAAACTGATTTTTCAAGATGGAAATTTGGTGAATATTTGTTTGTCTCGAACAAATTAGTCTCACACAAAACTTTTGATTTTTAATCAATATCAAATATTATACTAACTGAGGTGTGGCTCTCCAATAATACAATAAGGTCCCATCATTCGGAGGCTAATACTAGGGTGAGATCAGCTTGAATTGCATGTTAGGATACCCCTCTGCATTCGCCAGCATCCATCAATGTGGAGATCCATTTATGGAGCCTAGCTCTGAGATGGATGTTGCTTCCAACCTTGCCTCCGACTCTGGCAATTCTTTCATTCTAACGATTCTACATGGTGGAACTCATCGACATATAGCTCAAAACACACCTCATGACTTAATAGTGTTGGGTTTCGTAGTAATTTCAAAAAATTTCCTACGCACACGCAAGATCATGTGATGCATAGCAACGAGAGGGGGAGTATGATCTACATACCTAGTAGATCGACAACGGAAGCGTTTGGTTGATGTAGTCGTACGTCTTCACGATCCGACCAATCAAGCACCGAAACTACGGCACCTCCGAGTTCGAGCACACGTTCAGCTCGATGAAGATCCCCGGACTCCGATCCAGCAAAGTGTCGGGGAAGAGTTCCGTCAGCACGACGGCGTGGTGACGATCTTGATGTACTACAGCAGCAGGGCTTCGCCTAAACTCCGCTACAGTATTATCGAGGACTATGGTGGCTGGGGCGCCGCACACGGCTAAGGAATAGATCACGTGGATCAACTTGTGTGTTCTAGGGTGCCTCTGCCTCAGTATATAAAGGACCAAAGGGGGGGAGGCTGGCCGACCACATAGGGCGCGCCAGGAGAGTCCTACTCCCTCTGGGAGTAGGATCCCCCCCAATCCTAGTTGGAATAGGACTTGTGGAGGGGGGAAAAGAGAGAGAGGGGCTGGCCCCCTCTCCTTGTCCAATTCGGACCAAGGGAGGGGAGGGGCGCGCGGCCCATGTAGGGCTGCCTCTTCTCTTGTCCACTAAGGCCCATCATGGCCCATTTAGCTCCCGGGGGGTTCCGGTAACCTCCCGGTACTCCGGTAAAATCCCGATTTCACCCGGAACACTTCCGATATCCAAACATAGGCTTCCAATATATCAATCTTTATGTCTCGACCATTTCGAGACTCCTCGTCATGTCCGTGATCACATCCGGGACTCCGAACAACCTTCGGTACATCAAAATGCATAAACTCATAATATAACTGTCATCGTAACCTTAAGCGTGCGGACCCTACGGGTTCGAGAACAATGTAGACATGACCGAGACATGTCTCCAGTCAATAACCAATAGCGGGACCTGGATGCCCATATTGGCTCCTACATATTCTACGAAGATCTTTATCGGTCAGACCGCATAACAACATACGTCGTTCCCTTTGTCATCGGTATGTTACTTGCCCGAGATTCGATCGTCGGTATTCCAATACCTAGTTCAATCTCGTTGCTGGCAAGTCTCTTTACTCGTTCTGTAATACATCATCCCGCAACTAACTCATTTAGTTGCAATGCTTGCAAGGCTTAAGTGATGTGCATTACCGAGAGGGCCCAGAGATACCTCTCCGACAATCGGAGTGACAAAACCTAATCTCGAAATACGCCAACCCAACATGTACCTTTGGAGACACCTGTAGTACTCCTTTATAATCACCCAGTTACGTTGTGACGTTTGGTAGTACCCAAAGTGTTCCTCCGGTAAACGGGAGTTGCATAATCTCATAGTTATAGGAACATGTATAAGTCATGAAGAAAGCAATAGCAACATACTAAACGATCGGGTGCTAAGCTAATGGAATGGGTCATGTCAATCAGATCATTCTCTTAATGATGTGATCCCGTTAATCAAATAACAACTCATTGTTCATGGTTAGGAAACATAACCATCTTTGATTAACGAGCTAGTCAAGTAGAGGCATACTAGTGACACTTTGTTTGTCTATGTATTCACACATGTATTATGTTTCCGGTTAATACAATTCTAGCATGAATAATAAACATTTATCATGATTATAAGGAAATAAATAATAACTTTATTATTGCCTCTAGGGCATATTTCCTTCAGTCTCCCACTTGCACTAGAGTCAATAATCTAGATTACACAGTAATGATTCTAACACCCATGGAGCCTTGGTGCTGATCATGTTTTGCTCGTGGAAGAGGCTTAGTCAACGGGTCTGCAATATTCAGATCCGTATGTATCTTGCAAATCTCTATGTCTCCCACCTGGACTAGATCCCGGATGGAATTGAAGCGTCTCTTGATGTGCTTGGTTCTCTTGTGAAATCTGGATTCCTTTGCCAAGGCAATTGCACCAGTATTGTCACAAAAGATTTTCATTGGACCCGATGCACTAGGTATGACACCCAGATCGGATATGAACTCCTTCATCCAGACTCCTTCATTTGCTGCTTCCGAAGCAGCTATGTACTCCGCTTCACATGTAGATCCCGCTACAACGCTTTGTTTAGAACTGCACCAACTGACAGCTCCACCGTTTAATGTAAACACGTATCCGGTTTGCGATTTAGAATCGTCCGGATCAGTGTCAAAGCTTGCATCAACGTAACCTTTTACGATGAGCTCTTTGTCACCTCCATATACGAGAAGCATATCCTTAGTCCTTTTCAGGTATTTCAGGATGTTCTTGACCGCTGTCCAGTGATCCACTCCTGGATTACTTTGGTACCTCCCTGCTAGACTTATAGCAAGGCACACATCAGGTCTGGTACACAGCATTGCATACATGATAGATCCTATGGCTGATGCATAGGGAACATCTTTCATATTCTCTCTATCTTCTGCAGTGGTCGGGCATTGAGTCTTACTCAACTTCACACCTTGTAACACAGGCAAGAACCCTTTCTTTGCTTGATCCATTTTGAACTTCTTCAAAATTTTGTCAAGGTATGTGGTTTGTGAAAGTCCAATTAAGCGTTTTGATCTATCTCTATAGATCTTAATGCCTAATATGTAAGCAGCTTCACCGAGGTCTTTCATTGAAAAACTTTTATTCAAGTATCCCTTTATGCTATCCAGAAATTCTACATCATTTCCAATTAGTAATATGTCATCCACATATAATATCAGAAATGCTACAGAGCTCCCACTCACTTTCTTGTAAATACAGGCTTCTCCAAAAGTCTGTATAAAACCAAATGCTTTGATCACACTATCAAAACGTTTATTCCAACTCCGAGAGGCTTGCACCAGTCCATAAATGGATCGCTGGAGCTTGCACACTTTGTTAGCTCCCTTTGGATCGACAAAACCTTCTGGTTGCATCATATACAACTCTTCTTCCAGAAATCCATTCAGGAATGCAGTTTTGACATCCATCTGCCAAATTTCATAATCATAAAATGCGGCAATTGCTAACATGATTCGGACAGACTTAAGCATCGCTACGGGTGAGAAGGTCTCATCGTAGTCAATCCCTTGAACTTGCCGAAAACCTTTTGCGACAAGTCGAGCTTTGTAGACAGTAATATTACCGTCAGCGTCAGTCTTCTTCTTGAAGATCCATTTATTCTCAATTGCTTGCCGATCATCGGGCAAGTCAACCAAAGTCCATACTTTGTTCTCATACATGGATCCCATCTCAGATTTCATGGCTTCAAGCCACTTTGCAGAATCTGGGCTCACCATTGCTTCTTCATAGTTCGTAGGTTCATCATGATCTAGTAGCATGACTTCCAGAACAGGATTACCATACCACTCTGGTGCGGATATTACTCTGGTTGATCTACGAGGTTCAGTAGTATCTTGTTCTGAAGTTTCATGATCATTATCATTAGCTTCCTCACTAATCGGTGTAGGTGTCGCAGAAACAGGTTTCTGTGATGTACTACTTTCCAATAAGGGAGCAGGTACAGTTACCTCGTCAAGTTCTACTTTCCTCCCACTCACTTCTTTCGAGAGAAACTCCTTCTCCAGAAAGTTTCTGAATTTAGCAACAAAAGTCTTGCCTTCGGATCTGTGATAGAAGGTGTATCCAATAGTTTCCTTTGGATATCCTATGAAGACACATTTCTCCGATTTGGGTTCGAGCTTATCAGGTTGAAGCTTTTTCACATAAGCATCGCAGCCCCAAACTTTCAGAAACGACAACTTTGGTTTCTTGCCAAACCACAGTTCATAAGGCGTCGTCTCAACGGATTTTGATGGTGCCCTATTTAACGTGAATGCGGCCGTCTCTAGAGCGTATCCCCAAAACGATAGCGGTAAATCAGTAAGAGACATCATAGATCGCACCATATCCAGTAAAGTACGATTACGACGTTCGGACACACCATTACGCTGAGGTGTTCCGGGTGGCGTGAGTTGCGAAACTATTCCACAATTTTTCAAATGTACACCAAACTCGTAACTCAAATATTCTCCTCCACGATCAGATCGTAGAAACTTTATTTTCTTGTTACGATGATTTTCAACTTCACTCTGAAATTCTTTGAACTTTTCAAATGTTTCAGACTTATGTTTCATTAAGTAGATATACCCATATCTGCTTAAATCATCTGTGAAGGTGAGAAAATAACGATATCCACCACGAGCCTCAATATTCATCGGACCACATACATCTGTATGTATGATTTCCAACAAATCTGTTGCTCTCTCCATAGTACCGGAGAACGGCGTTTTAGTCATCTTGCCCATGAGGCACGGTTCGCAAGTACCAAGTGATTCATAATCAAGTGGTTCCAAAAGTCCATCAGTATGGAGTTTCTTCATGCGCTTTACACCGATATGACCTAAACGGCAGTGCCACAAATAAGTTGCACTCTCATTATCAACTCTGCATCTTTTGGCTTCAACATTATGAATATGTGTGTTACTACTATCGAGATTCAACAAGAATAGACCACTCTTCAAGGGTGCATGACCATAAAAGATATTACTCATATAAATAGAACAACCATTATTCTCTGATTTAAATGAATAACCGTCTCGCATCAAACAAGATCCAGATATAATGTTCATGCTTAACGCTGGCACCAAATAACAATTATTTAGGTCTAATACTAATCCCGAAGGTAGATGTAGAGGTAGCGTGCCGACTGCGATCACATCGACTTTGGAACCGTTTCCCACGCGCATCGTCACCTCGTCCTTAACCAATCTTCGCTTGATCCGTAGTCCCTGTTTCGAGTTGCAAATATTAGCAACAGAACCAGTATCAAATACCCAGGTGCTACTGCGAGCATTAGTAAGGTACACATCAATAACATGTATATCACATATACCTTTGTTCACCTTGCCATCCTTCTTATCCGCCAAATACTTGGGGCAGTTCCGCTTCCAGTGACCAGTCTGCTTGCAATAGAAGCACTCAGTTTCAGGCTTAGGTCCAGGTTTGGGTTTCTTCTCTTGAGTAGCAACTTGCTTGCCGTTCTTTTTGAAGTTCCCCTTCTTCTTCCCTTTGCCCTTTTTCTTGAAACTAGTGGTCTTGTTGACCATCAACACTTGATGCTCCTTCTTGATTTCTACCTCCGCAGCTTTCAGCATCGCGAAGAGCTCGGGAATAGTCTTATTCATCCCTTGCATATTATAGTTCATCACGAAGCTCTTGTAGCTTGGTGGCAGTGATTGGAGAATTCTGTCAATGACGCAATCATCTGGAAGATTAACTCCCAATTGAATCAAGTGATTATTATACCCAGACATTTTGAGTATATGCTCACTAACAGAACTGTTCTCTTCCATCTTGCAGCTATAGAACTTATTGGAGACTTCATATCTCTCAATCCGGGCATTTGCTTGAAATATTAACTTCAACTCCTGGAACATCTCATATGCTCCATGACGTTCAAAACGTCGTTGAAGTCCCGATTCTAAGCCGTAAAGCATGGCACACTGAACTATCGAGTAGTCATCAGCTTTGCTCTGCCAGACGTTCATAACATCCGGCGTTGCTCCTGCAGCAGGCCTGGCACCCAGCGGTGCTTCCAGGACGTAATTCTTCTGTGCAGCAATGAGGATAATCCTCAAGTTACGGACCCAGTCCGTGTAATTGTTACCATCATCTTTCAACTTTGCTTTCTCAAGGAACGCATTAAAATTCAACGGAACAACAGCACGAGCCATCTATCTACAATCAAACATAAACAAGCAAGATACTAATCAGGTACTAAGTTTCATGATAAATTTAAGTTCAGTTAATTTACTTAAAGAACTCCCACTTAGATAGACATCCCTCTAATCCTCTAAGTGATTACGTGATCCAAATCAACTAAACCATGTCCGATCATCACGTGAGATGCAGTAGTTTTCATTGGTGAACATCATTGTGTTGATCATATCTACTATATGATTCACGCTCGACCTTTCGGTCTCCGTGTTCCGAGGCCATATCTGTATATGCTTGGCTCGTCAAGTATAACCTGAGTATTCCGCGTGTGCAACTGTTTTGCACCCGTTGTATTTGAACGTAGAACCTATCACACCCGATCATCACGTGGTGTCTCAGCACGAAGAACTTTCGCAACGGTGCATACTCAGGGAGAACACTTCTTGATAATTTAGTGAGAGATCATCTTATAATGCTACCGTCAATCAAAGCAAGATAAGATGCATAAAAGATAAACATCACATGCAATCAATATAAGTGATATGATATGGCCATCATCATCTTGTGCTTGTGATCTCCATCTCCGAAGCACCGTCGTGATCACCATCGTCATCGGCGTGACACCTTGATCTCCATCGTAGCATCGTTGTCGTCTCGCCAAGCTTGTGCTTCTACGACTATCGCTACCGTTTAGTGATAAAGTAAAGCATTACATCGCGATTGCATTGCATACAATAAAGCGACAACCATATGGCTCCTGCCGGTTGCCGATAACTCGGTTACAAAACATGATCATCTCATACAATAAAATTCAGCATCATGTCTTGACCATATCACATCACAACATGCCCTGCAAAAACAAGTTAGACGTCCTCTACTTTGTTGTTGCAAGTTTTACGTGGCTGCTACGGGCTTAAGTAAGAACCAATCTCACCTACGCATCAAAACCACAACGATAGTTTGTCAATTTGACTCCGTTTTAACCTTCGCAAGGACCGGGCGTAGCCATACTTGGTTCAACTAAAGTTGGAGAAACTGTCACCCACAAGCCACCTCTGTGCAAAGCACGTCGGGAGAACCGGTCTCGCGTAAGCGTACGCGTAATGTCGGTCTGGGCCGCTTCATCCAACAATACCGCCGAACCAAAGTATGACATGCTGGTAGGCAGTATGACTTATATCGCCCACAACTCACTTGTGTTCTACTCGTGCATATAACATCAACATATAAAACCTAGGCTCTGATACCACTGTTGGGTTTCGTAGTAATTTCAAAAAATTTCCTATGCACACGCAAGATCATGTGATGCATAGCAACGAGAGGGGGAGTATGATCTACATACCTAGTAGATCGACAACGTAAGCGTTTGGTTGATGTAGTCATACGTCTTCACGATCCGACCGATCAAGCACCGAAACTACGGCACCTCCGAGTTCGAGCACACGTTCAGCTCGATGACGATCCCCGGACTCCGATCCAGCAAAGTGTCGGGGAAGAGTTCCGTCAGCACGACGGTGTGGTGACGATCTTGATGTACTACAGCAGCAGGGCTTCGCCTAAACTCTGCTACAGTATTATCGAGGACTATGGTGGCTGGGGCGCCGCACACGGCTAAGGAATAGATCACGTGGATCAACTTGTGTGTTCTAGGGTGCCTCTGCCTCAGTATATAAAGGACCAAAGGGGGGAGGCTGGCCGGCCACATAGGGCGCGCCAGGAGAGTCCTACTCCCTCTGGGAGTAGGATTCCCCCCCCCCAATCCTAGTTGGAATAGGACTTGTGGAGGGGGGAAAAGAGAGAGAGGGGCCGGCCCCCTCTCCTTGTCCAATTCGGACCAAGGGAGGGGAGGGGCGCGCGGCCCATGTAGGGCTGCCTCTTCTCTTTTCCACTAAGGCCCATCATGGCCCATTTAGCTCCCGGGGGGTTCCGGTAACCTCCCGGTACTCCGGTAAAATCCCGATTTCACCCGGAACACTTCCGATATCCAAACATAGGCTTCCAATATATCAATCTTTATGTCTCGACCATTTCGAGACTCCTCGTCATGTCCGTGATCACATCCGGGACTCCGAACAACCTTCGGTACATCAAAATGCATAAACTCATAATATAACTGTCATCGTAACCTTAAGCGTGCGGACCCTACGGGTTCGAGAACAATGTAGACATGACCGAGACATGTCTCCAGTCAATAACCAATAGCGGGACCTGGATGCCCATATTGGCTCCTACATATTCTACGAAGATCTTTATCGGTCAGACCGCATAACAACATACGTCGTTCCCTTTGTCATCGGTATGTTACTTGCCCGAGATTCGATCGTCGGTATTCCAATACCTAGTTCAATCTCGTTGCTGGCAAGTCTCTTTACTCGTTCTGTAATACATCATCCCGCAACTAACTCATTTAGTTGCAATGCTTGCAAGGCTTAAGTGATGTGCATTACCGAGAGGGCCCAGAGATACCTCTCCGACAATCGGAGTGACAAAACCTAATCTCGAAATACGCCAACCCAACATGTACCTTTGGAGACACCTGTAGTACTCCTTTATAATCACCCAGTTACGTTGTGACGTTTGGTAGTACCCAAAGTGTTCCTCCGGTAAACGGGAGTTGCATAATCTCATAGTTATAGGAACATGTATAAGTCATGAAGAAAGCAATAGCAACATACTAAACGATCGGGTGCTAAGCTAATGGAATGGGTCATGTCAATCAGATCATTCTCTTAATGATGTGATCCCGTTAATCAAATAACAACTCATTGTTCATGGTTAGGAAACATAACCATCTTTGATTAACGAGCTAGTCAAGTAGAGGCATACTAGTGACACTTTGTTTGTCTATGTATTCACACATGTATTATGTTTCCGGTTAATACAATTCTAGCATGAATAATAAACATTTATCATGATTATAAGGAAATAAATAATAACTTTATTATTGCCTCTAGGGCATATTTCCTTCAAATAGTGGCAGAGTCCTTTAGTATATATATTCATTCACCATATGACAAGTAAGGACATCTCCAACACTAACCCACGAATGCCCATTTTTATGTCCAGAGGTGATCTGTGAACATGATGCCGGAGAAAATCATCCAACACTATTCACAAATTCATCCGCTTGGACGAAGAGAGAGTAGAGGGGGAGCATGCATGTGAAGAGAGGAGCACCACCCAAGTCTTTGTGTTGATCAAATGGATGTCCCGACTCCGGCAAAGCTCCCCCAAGTTTGTATTTGTGATTCTGGAATTCCGGGGCATTTCGCACTTACGTTACTAGGTATTTGTATGTATCTTGCAAGTTGTATGCACCTATTATGTGTTATGATCCATAGACCCTAAAGTGGCAGCAATTAGGATTCGCTCCGGTGATGACCGTAGTATGAGGAGTTCATGTATTCATCTAGTGTTAATGTTTTGTTCCGGTTCTCTATTAAAAGGAGGCCAATTAGTATTCCTTTGATTTCCTTATGGGACCCCCCTGCCATGAGAGGGGAGGACAAAACAAGTTATGCAAGTTGTTATTATAAGCACATAAGACTACATACGGAATACATGCCTACAATGAATTGATGAGTTTGAGCTATTGTGTATAACTCTAGGTTGTGACTGTTATGTGATGAATGCCATCCAACACAAATATTCATCACTGATCAAATGCAGACGCTTTTCTCATATTGATCTTTGCTAAGTTACTACTGTTCTGATGGTACTACAGTCACTACAAAGCTGTGCCTATTACTGCTGCTATTGTTATCGTTACTATCAAAACTATCAAGCTACCGTGCCACTAAATACTTTGCGCAAAGGTATTATTATTCAGGTGCTTGAATTGACAACTCAAATGCTAAGGGTCATAAATATTCTATGGCTTCCTTGTGTCGAATCAATAAATTTAGATGAGATACTACCCTCGAAGACTGTCGCGATCTCCTATACTTGTGGGTTATCGAACTTTGTTAATACGCCAGCGGTAGATTTGTCTTAAAAAGAATTTCATCAATAGGTACCCAGACTTTGTTGAGTTACTAGGGAATTCGAACTTTGTTAATACACCATTGGTAGGTTTGTCTTAAAAATAACTCTGTCAATAGGTACCCATTCCACAACTACAAGTCGTTTGTTTCTCTGGGTCATTACATCAATAGTCTACACACACGTACTGATATCTCCAATACTTCATACGGTACTTAGGCCCTGCTCGGAACTCCTCTAGCTTCTCAAAATCCTTGATTCCAGCTTCTCGTCGTCACTGCCAGCTTCTCTCGCGGAGCTAGGAGTGTTCGGCTGCCAAAAATGCTTCTCTGATCCATGGAAGCGAATATGGGTTGCATGTGGTGGGCTTAAGGCCCATTTCCCCAAAAATGACATCATCTTACGGCGTGGTTGGCTGAGCAAACGCAGGGCTGAGGCATCGATCTGATTGAACAAATCGTTATTTACTTGGCAGTGGCAATCAAGATGAAATTTTGTTGAACTGCTTCTTCACCGTTTCGGGGAGCTCCACTTTCTGCTGCTTCATGGTTTTACACTAGGAGAGCGCTCGTCTCCACGTAGCTGGCTTCATGGAGATGCAACATTCGGGCTGGCTCCTCGCGCGGAGCCGGAGGAGAGTGGGTATGGAGAGGATCCGAACGGGTCCTTAAGCTGTGCCTATATATGCCTATGCCTAGGACCAAATCTTGTGTGTCATCTAATGATCTAATCTATGTACATATTTCTCATAAGAATAAACGAACCTACAAACACAGACTGAACATCGCGATAAAAAACTTGTGTGTTGTTGAATAGTTAGCATCAACTTTGGTTATTATCGAAACCGAACTGAAATTAAATGGTTATTACCAAAACCAAACTGTATCTATGTAAACCTTATTAACTGAACTATAAAAACTGTATAAAACAAACTGAATCAAAACGGAAAATAGAATGCACACCATGGTGTGATATCTCTGTCCAACACTTTGCCGGTTCAGCCGTAGCATTGCAAAAGAAAAAATATCATGTTTTTTCATTTGAACATTAATTAACGTTCAAAACAATTAAACCTGCCTTTTTAAATCTATGAATATTATTAAATCCTTTAACATTTTAAAATTCGAGAACATTCTCTCAAAAGTCTTAGAATTTTCAACACATGAGCACTTATTCCGTTCATGATCATATCTTTTAATTTACAAATATCTTTCAAATCGTTGAACATTCTTAAACTTTGTGAATATTTTTTCAAAAATCACAGAATTTGTCCATGTGGTCACTATTTTTTCAAAACACACCAACTTTTTTGAATGCGTGAACATTTTCATAGACATGATACACACATATTTTTGAATATACAACTTTTTATTTGTTTTGCGAGCAGTAGTTTTTTTTTTGTTCAAAGTGAGGAGCCGCACACAAGTTCAAAATGTTACTGTGTTTTGGAGCAAGAGGAGTTCCCTAAGTGGACAAACTGGGTGGTTTTAAATAGAGTTGGTAAAATAAAAATTACCTTATGCAGTGCCCAACGGTCCGTGCTTGCATTTGTCAAAAAACGCGTGGTCAGAACCTTACGGTCCCATCCCACGAGCATATGGCGAATAACTCTATATATGGTCGGTCACATGATTCGGATTGGGATATATACTAACCAGTGATTTGAATCATGTTGTGTTGGCCATCGTCGATGAGAAGGAGCAGATGTCGTCGTGTCCAGACACACATTTCTCCAGAAAACAATAGCTTACTCATCGCCTCTATTTTTGCACTAGAAGTGCTTCAAGCTTCTAGATTTTTAACTTTACGGAGTTAGGTCATCCGGTCTAACTCTGCCTGAAGAGTTTGACCTAGCCGGGAGAGGGGAGATGAAGCATTGCCAAATAAGCCCTGAACTACTCATCTCGTCCTTCATTGGCATGGGTTTTGATGAGTCCTCCTATATGTCACTTCTAACGTCATATAGTAGAGGCTACCCGCAGAGGGAGTTATGGGCCGAACGACCCATTTTACTCACGCTATCTCCCAAGCTCGTGTTTATCCCGAGCGAGCTTTTTCTCAAAACCAAAATCTCAAGCAAGCGACCTTCTAAGTCAGAGCGTTGTACTTCATCTTCAGTTTTCCTAGTTTTCCCCAAAAACATATATATGTTTTTATAAAATTTTGAACAAAAAATAATTATATGATGATTCAAGTGAGTAAACATTTTATAAAAAAGGAAAGTTCATCATGTATTTAATAAATGTTCATCATATGTTATGAAAAGTTTACCGTGCACTGACAAAGGGTGATCATGGTCAAAAGAAATGTTCATTGTGTATTTAAAATTTGTTCAATGTGTACTTGAGAAAAGTTTATCATGTGTTTGTATTTTTTCGTGTTGTATTAAAAATGCTCACCGTGCTTTGCAAATTCCATCGGAAGTTGTACCTCGATTCATGAAGATCTTCTTTTTCTGTGAGCAAAAGCTTCAACATATGTTTTTTTAAATCAAAAGCTTGGACATGTATCTTCAGCCATATTGCAATTTTGATGGTCCACAGCAGTCCAACGCGTACATTCTTCCCACCTCTCGACGGCCTTTTCCCATCAGATGAACCCGACGTAGCTCCGTATATTCCCGCAAAAGAAAGGTAGCTCCGTATTTCCATCTCTTCCCATACTTATTTCCAGCCGACCGTCAGGGCGGTGAGTAGAAAGAAAAGAGAGAAAATTTATCCTTTCAGAGTTATCGTCCTAATATGCTAAAAAAAAAGAGTTGTCGCCCTGATAAAAAATATTCTTGTGGTAGGCCCAAGTCCTGGTAAGAATAGTGAAATCGTGTTTCTCATACTTTCCCTTGATCTTGGCCGGTCTAGTTCTCCTCCCGTCGACAGACTGAGATCGGTGACTTGCCTCTGCCAAGTCATTCTGTCACTTGCCCCTTCTCATCTGTTCTGCATTACAGATCCAATGGTCGTAACTCATTTGCAGCAAAAAATTAAAAAGACAGCCAGACTATGCAGTTTTCAGCGATCCAGTGATATGAATAGGAATAGCGAAGCACTAAAAGTGTCCAATTTGCATATTTTCGCAAGAAGTGCGAGTAAAAAATTACAAGCCAAATAACTGAACCAATTATAAAATGAAAAACTGAACTTTTGTACTAGCACTTAATATTGAACTTCCCTGGAACTTAAAAATTCTAAACAGCTGGCTATGTGGATGCACTTATTATAAAACAGGAAATTTTAAGGTGGTTCCAACTATTATTGGTCGTTCATTATTTTGTATCCAAGGGCTTATATTGAACTTGACGGCCTTTTAACCCCCGATGAGGTAATATGTCATCAAGGAGAGGTAATAGGTTACCCACCGCTCATATTTGGTAACTGTTAGAAATATCATAATTGCAAAAATATTACTACCATATATGGAGCATTTATGTAAAACAAAATTGTTATATTCCTAACCTAATTAAGTGATTGACGCCATTAAATGCCGCAATGTAAATGGAAATAGAAGGAAGTTGGAGAATAACGTGCCATGAGACAATATAGGAATGATTCTATTCTTTACATAATGATACGGCGAAGATCATAATGAAAACATTGGAAAGTCACATAATATTGTAATGCCGGAAATAATAAGATAGTAAGCAATGAATTTTTGACATATGCATGATTAAATATGCCAACAAACTTCATGAACGAGACTAGTATTTTATTTTACTTTCAAGTAAGGGCATCTTCAATGCCGTCCCCCAAACCATCATTAAACATCTGCACCACATAATTCAGACACTTTGACCCCTCCAACACAATCCATATCAAATGTCCGCAGACCGGTCCGGACGACCGAGTTCCCACAAATGAGAAGCAAACCTGTAGTATGCTTGTGGACGTCTAGACCTTCACCACGCATGTGTCTGACTGCCTTAGCCCACACACATTCCCTACTAGCATGCCTCACTTCAGAAACGTCTCCGTGCATTCATGTCGGTCTGCCACTCCAGAGATGCTTCGCCGCATGTGACGTACTCCCTCCTTTCCGGTTTATAGGGCTTATCTCAGAATTTTAGTTTTTTCATTTTATAAGGCTCAATTTGATTCTTTTCCATTACATGTTCAGATTCCAAGGTGCATTAAATCATTGCATGCAAGTATTAAGAGAAAATTGATCAATGCATGTACTTTATGCATGCATGCATTGCAATTAATGCATTGATAAACATAATTTTTTTTTAGGAAAACAAGAGCATTAAATAGGTGCTTTTGCAAAACTACAAAAAGTATTCCACCACTCACCATCTACCTTGATTGGTGAGATTTTTGAATTGAGCCCTATAAACCGGAAAGGAGGGAGTAGAGACCAAGAAGCCCACCCCGCTTCAGAAACGTCTCCGCGCCTTCATGTTGGTCTGCCACTCCAGAGATGCTTCGCCGCATGTGGACGTAGAGACCAAGAAGCCTACTTTGTCCGCCGTGCATTGAAGTGGCACTGGCCAATCCAGCTGTTCATGTAACGCTGCCTCCCTTATCGTCCTTTCCTCTCATGGGCACTCGACCCCCAGTGATGGTGAAGTACGGTTGTGGCTCCCGGTGGTTCTCTACGCCCATAAGGGGGTACCCATGGTCTTTCGGGTGGTGGTGCTTTTTCCCATGCTCCACGGGCCCGTCAGCATCCACCACACCATCGGCGGCCACGTTGAAGGAGGAGGTGGTGCTCTTATTGAAAGACGATACGGAGTAACAGCCGCCCCTCTTCATCGAGGTCGAGCACATGAACGAGAAGTTCACGACGCAGATGGAACTCTTGATCGAGCGCTCTTCCCATGAGAATAGTTCATTGCCGCCCTCGTCATCGCACAACCTCTCGGTGAAGGAGGAGCCACCCTCGCCTCTGGCACGGCGCTTCCGCGACGTCAAAATCGGACGCCGCATGAAGGAGGAGCCCATGTCGCCTCCACGTAGCACGCTCGAGCAGTCTTTATAGCTGGCATCCCCACCGCATGGACTCCGGCGCGAAACCGAGCCGGTGTCTTCGTTGTCGCGCCACTGGTCTGGGGGCTAGTGGTGCCCGCTAAAGATGAAGAAGGTGCATGGCCTAATCGCTAGTGTGTGAAGCCACCTCCTCTAGTACCTCAGCTGTGGCGGCAATGACTTCCCCTCCTCGCAAAGTGGCAGCTGCTGAAAACGCGGGAGCTGAGTAGACACACCGGGACCGACAAACGCGGCATGATGGGCCGCCTTCGCAAGTTCAGACATCGCACCAGATTGGATCCTTGCCGATCATGACCTAACTTGAGCCTGGTCCAAGGACTGATCTCGGACCACCGCAATGACTCCCACCCGGCGTCGGCGCCAGATCAGCGACCAGCTCATCAAAATAGGGATATTCGAGTCCAAGCGTGTACAATTTGCATATATGCACAATGTATTTTCAACAATTACCCCTGACCACACAATGTCTTCACTTCACTGTTTGGACGCTTGTTCTCAAGATTTGGATAGGATATCTGCGCAAATGTATTTGACTTTAATTTTGCTTTCTTCCACATACTCCCTTCTGTAGTGATATTTTATATCGACGTGTTTATTCTTGTCATGATGCACTGGATTCTTAAATAGGAAAATCGTAGATTTTCTATCAACATTGGCAACCACTTCTTTTGCTTGCTTGTTTGCGAGGTCATCGAGTAGCCTTCCTAGAAAACACACACGTTGACATGCCGCGGTTGCACAATATATATACTCTGCTTTATAGGATAATAATGTGACCACCTTCTTTTGTTGTGATAGCCAGCTCACTATGCTTCCTCCCAAGAAATATGCACCGCTCAAGGTACTTTTACGGCCTTCCACTTCTCCTACCATATCACTATAACTATAGACAAGTGGCTTAACCATCTCCTTATTTTATCCCAAATAGACACAACCAAAGTTTGTTGTCCCTTTGATGTACCTGCGTATATGTTTCATAGCTGCCCAATGATCCATCGTGGGCGCTTCAATGAAGTGTCTCACTATGTCAAGAGAATAGATCAAGTTCAGTCATGTATTCACAAGATACCTTCAACTTCTGATCACATTTCTATATTCCATTGCATGAACCGATGGAGCTTCACTCCTTTTGTTAAGTTTAAGTTGAGGCTACATAGGAACATAAATTGGCTTCCAGTCCTCCATGCTATAGTTTTCAAGTATCTTCTTTGAATATGCCTCCTAGCATAACATTATCCCCTCTGACTTTTGTTGTATCTTGATCCCAAGATAGTAACTCAAGAGCCCAAGATCACTCATCTTGAATATCTCCTTCATTTGTAGCTTGAATATAGCAATCTCTTCCTCATTTTCTTCAATTATCAATAGATCATTAACATAGAGGCCCACTCAGAGATGATCCCTATCTTTGCCTCACTTATACATAACGTGCTCCAATGTACTTTTCTCAAAACAAAGACAAATGAATGTACAATCAAGCTTTGTGTTCCAGCCCCGAAACTTGGCAAAGCTCGCACAGTGCCTTATGTATTTTCAACAACTTGTGTTCCTCTCCTTTTTTATGTACCTCAGTGGTTGCTTGATATAAAGTTCTTCTTATCATTCATGATTTAAGAACGCAGATTTTACATCCATGTGACGTAGCCTCCAAGATTCTTGAGCCGCGTGAGCTATAACTAATTATAGTGATTCCATCCTTGCATCAGGAGTGAACCCTTCTTCGAAATCCATGTTGGGAAACGTAGTATTTCAAAAAAATTCCTACGATCGCGCAAGATCTATCTAGGAAAAGCATAGCAACAAGCGGGGAGAGTGTGTCCACGTTGAAGGAAATATGCCCTAGAGGCAATAATAAAGTTGTTATTTATATTTCCTTATATCATGATAAATGTTTATTATTCATGCTAGAATTGTATTAACCGGAAACTTAGTACATGTGTGAATACATAGACAAACAAAGTGTCACTAGTATGCATCTACTTGACTAGCTCGTTAATCAAAGATGGTTAAGTTTCCTAGCCATGGACATGAGTTGTCATTTGATGAATGGCATCACATCATTAGAGAATGACGTGATTGACTTGACCCATCTGTTAGCTTAGCACTTTGATTGTTTAGTTTATTGCTATTGCTTTCTTCATAACTTATACATGTTCCTATGACTATGAGATTATGCAACTCCCAAATACCGAAGGAACACTTAGTGTGCTATCAAACATCACAACCTAACTGGGTGATTATAAAGATGCTTTACAGGTGTCTCCAATGGTGTTTATTGAGTTTGCATAAATCGAGATTAGGATTTGTCACTCCTATTGTCGGAGAGGTATCTCTGGGCCCTCTCGGTAATGCACATCATTGTAAGCCTTGCAAGCAATGTGACTAATGAGTTAGTTTTGTGATGTTGCATTAAGGAATGAGTAAAGAGACATGACGGTAACTATATTGAACTAGGTATGATGATACGGACGATCGAATCTCGGGAAAGTAAAATACCGATGACAAAGGGAACAACGTATGTTGTTGTGCGGTTTTAACTGATAAAGATCTTCGTAGAATATGTAGGAACCAATATGAGCATCCAGGTTCCGCTATTGGTTATTGACCGGAGATGAGTCTCGGTCATGTCTACGTAGTTCTCGGACCCGTAGGGTCCGCACGATTAACGTTCGATGATGATTGGTATTATGAGTTTACGTGATTAGATGTACCGAAGGTTGTTCGGAGTCCCGAATGTGATCACAGACATGACGAGGAGTCTCGAAATGGTCGAGACATGAAGATTGATATATTGGAAGGTTATGTTTGGACACCGGAAAGGTTTCGGATAGGTTCAGGCATTTTCCAGAGTACCGGGGAGTTACCAGAACCCCTCGGTGGGTTAATGGGCGTACATGGGCTTTAGTGGAAGAGAGGAGGGGCGCCCCCCCCCAAGCCCAATCTGAATTGGGGAGGGGGCCGGCCCCCCTTTCCTTTCTCTCCCTATTCCCTTCCTTTCCCCTCCTAGTTGGACTAGGAAAGGGGGGAACCTACTCCTAGTAGGAGTAGGATACCCCTTGGGGCGCGCCCTATGAGGCCGGCCGGCCCCCTCCTCCACTCCTTTATATACGGGGGAGGGGGGCACCCCATAGACACACAAGTTGATTTCTTAGCCGTGTGCGGTGACCCCCTCCACAGATTTCCACCTCGGTCATATTGTCGTAGTGCTTAGGTGAGGCCCTGCGTCGGTAACTTCATCATCACTGTCACCACGCCATCGTGCTGACGAAGCTCTCCCTCGACCTCAGCTGGATCTATAGTTTGAGCGATGTTGCCGAGCTGAACATGTGCAGATCACGAAGGTGCCGTGCATTCGGTACTTGATCGGTTGGATCGCGAAGACGTTCAACTACATCAACCGTGTTACTTAACGCTTCCTCTTTCGGTCTACGAGAGTACGTGGACACACTCTCCCCACTCATTGCTATGCATATCCTAGATAGATCTTGCGTGATCGTAGGAAATATTTTGAAATACTGCGTTCCTCAACAATGGTATCGGAGCCAGGTTTATGTGTAGATGTTATATGCACGAGTAGAACACAAAGGAGTTGTGGGTGTGGGTATATACCTATTGCTTTTCGTCACTAGTTGTTTCTTGATTCAGCGGTATTGTTGGATGAAGCGGTCCAGACCGACATTACATGACCGCGCTCATGAGACTGGTTCTACCGACGTGCACTACTAGGGAAAACCTTATACACAGAATCTTAGCAGCAACGCGGTCAAAAAGCAGACGCTACTGCTAATTAGCAGCAACGAGCTTTAGAAAAGAGCGCTGCTAATAACTGAGTAGCAGTAGCGCTCTAGGTGAAAAGAGCGCTACTACTATAATTGCCACGGTGTTGCCTCCAGGCTAGATATAGTAGTAGCACCCTTCCCGTG
This sequence comes from Triticum aestivum, assembly GCF_018294505.1. NCBI lineage: Eukaryota > Viridiplantae > Streptophyta > Magnoliopsida > Poales > Poaceae > Triticum > Triticum aestivum. The sequence continues at coordinate 27,319,336 of NC_057800.1, read as the reverse complement.
GACGCGCTACTGCTAAAGAACTTAGTAGCAGCGGTTTTGCTCAAAACTCACTGCTGGTAAGTATGACCGCAACTAATTAAGTTTAGTCCCATACTGCTAAGCGAACAAGGTGTTTACCACCTTAAATATGTTGCTTCTCAACCTATCTCGAGCACTTGGTCTTCATTGAACTATATGTGTATGATTTGTGGTTGCAATATGAATCCTCGCTTGTACCTATACAGGTGAGGATTCATGTTGACTATTTAGATTATACACAAAAAGATCAATGATGACCAATGTAAATTTTTGATGTTTTTACTAAACAAAAGAAATAACTGCTTCCATTAGCAGTAGCGATTTTTCCCAAAACGCGCTGTAGATAAGTTAGCTATAGCGCGTTTTCTGTACGTGCGCTACTGCTAGTTCGAGTTAACCACCCCCGCATCAAAATTTCGCTAAGTCCTCCTTTCCCCCCCCACCGGCCTGTTCCCCTACTCCCTGTCATCGCCGCCCGAGCCCGAGCGCACCTGCACCCTCACCGCCGCCGCCGCCGCCCACCCTCAACCTCACCGCCGCCGCTCTCGACCACACTGTCGCCTCCCTCAACCTCACCACCGCCGCCCTCGACCGAGCCCGCCGAGCCCACCGCCCAGGACCGCCGCCCTCCCGATCCCGAGCCCGCCCTCGCCGCCCCTCCGTCGCCGAGCACCTCCCCGCCACCGTCTCTCCCTCTGTAAGCCCCCCACCCCTCCCCAACCCCCTCTCTCTTTGCTTAGTTAGTAGATGATTTTAGTAGTAGTAGATGTTAGTTTAGGGTTCATAGATAATGATTTTTAGAAGTAGTGGATATTAATTACTAGTAGTGATGGTAAACTAGTTGTATAATTAGCAGTAGTAGATATAGTAGTTAGATGTTAATTAGTAGTAGTAGATGTGCTAGTTTCTTTCTATTTATAGTAAGTTTATATTTAGTAAACTAGTTGAATTAATAGAACTAGTTTAGTTTTAGTTGAACTAGTTAAGTTTTAGTTGAACTAGTATAGTAAGTAAATTAATAACTAGTTGAACTACTTCATTTTTAGAAAGAACTAGTTTTTTCTTTTTATACTAAGTTTATATTTAGTAAGAACTAGTTGAATTAATAGAACTAGTTGAATTGATAGAACTAGTTGAACATGCCATATTTGGTGTTATTTTTTAGTTTAAGCAATTATTTCATGTTTTGGTTACACCTCCGAGTGGCCTATGTTTTGCCGGAGTGTTGATTAATTTCCGTTCCGGCAAATTTCAGGCGCTCGATATGTCCTTTTTTAGCAAAGGTCATGCCGGATTTTTCCGTGAATTCTGGCATGACTTGTGCTAGAATATGTGGGAAATATCGAGTGGCCTGGATTTTCTTTGAAAAATAATGATCTAATTTAGGTTTTTTAGTACATATATTTAATGGTACAAGTTTAATCTTTGAATTATGAACGTAGGAAATGTCGTACTCAGACGACGACGGTCTCCGGGAGGAGTGCAGCTGGTGCCACGACGATCGAGGTATGTGCGACAGGTTCGTTGAGCTGGACGAAGATCGGCGCTTCAGCATTAAGCTCGAGGAGACCTTCGATGTTGAAACGGTACGCAACAACGACACGTGTTTTTTTCGTAATTAAGCATGACTTCAACTATTTCAACGTCTAATTTTCATCGTTTACAATTCGACTAGCTTATCCCATGCCATGCAAGACGCTATGTCTTGGAGAGGATGGGTTTTGAAGACCATGAAAATTTTCAAACAAAGAAAATACACCTAAGGACCCATCATGATATCGATTTTGAAGTAAATCTGTATAATTCTCAGAGCGTAACCCATTTTGGTTGTCAAAATTAGGAAGCACTTTGCAAAATGTATGGTTTTTATGAGGGTATGATTGTCACCATGGATCTTGGTCATCTTGACATCGAGCAAGACAATATGGACATTTGGGTCCTTGTTGATACGCTTCCGATTCTACCGCAATGTGAGTTTCTCAAACATAGTTATTAACTAATTTATATTGTTTATTTCAAAATAGTTGACAGCTTATTTTGAATCTTCAAAGAATGTGCAGAAGATGGTAGACAAAACCCACTACACTGATGGCTCCGAATTAACTTATAAGGAAAAAAAATCATCTGATTGCTTATTGTACTTTTTTTGAGAATTACAATACCTATTATCGAACTCCTCCAAATTATGGTGAATACGTGCCACTAGTGCACGTGTTGAACCACGATAACTTCTATGGAGATACCCTGGTAAGATATTTTACTATTACGACATCCGTGCATCTTTTGCATACCTCTAAAACTAGTACATCATTGCTAACTACGAAGTTATTACTATGTGTTTCAACAGAAAATCCTGATGGATTGTGTGCCTCATCTAATGTATTACAATGGTCGCCTTGAAGTTCTGAACCTACAGCCAGGTCATCCTACGGATCTCACCTGTGCATATCGAATTTCTGAAACCGGTGAACACATGCTAATCAAAGAGTGGAAAAAATGTTTGGACATTCGTAAGGAGGTTCTTGGAAGCAACATTAAGTGAAAGGAAAGAATTGGAGACAGGATAATCTGCATTCTCCATAATGGAGAGCGAGGGGCTATCTTGTTTTTTGCTATTTTACCTTAGAGAATATAGTAGGTCCTAAGAGAATGTAGCAGGTCCTATGAGGTACAATATGTTTATTATGTGATACAATATGTTAGAGTTGAAGATGTCAGGAGTACTTGTGATTACGACTAGTGACCAATGATATGATGATGATGATGATGATAAGTTGTTAATGTTATGATGATGATGATATTTATTATATCATTGGGTGAAAGAACCGCGGATTAGTTTCAAGTGGATGTCCGTCCACTTGAAACTAGTCCACACGGTTCTTTCACCCCGTGATGTAATAACTCATGATGATGTAAAAACAATTTGTAAATTCCTGTTGTATGAAAATTTGTGTAAAGGTGTACGAATACAACATGAAATAAAAAAGAAATAAAATACGAAATAATAGTAGCAGCGCGGGCAGCGAGAAGCGCTACTACTAATTACCAGCAGCGCTCCTCCTGGAACTCGCTGCTACTAAGTCGATTTAGCCGTAGCGTGGGTGGAGGCACGCTACTGCTATTTGTTAGCTGTAGCGCCTTATCAGTAGCGCACCACCCCGCGCTGCTGATAGGTCTAAAACCCGCGCTGCTGCTAGCCTTTTCCCTAGTAGTGGTGCTTTGCACATAGGTGGCTGGCGGGTGTTAGTTTCTCCAACTTTAGTTGAATCGGATTCAATGAACAAAGTTCTTTCTGAAGATCAAAAATCAATCACTATACCACGTTGTGGTTTTTATGCCGTAGGTAACAACGGTTCTTGCTAAGGCGTAGCAGCCACGTAAAACTTGCAACAACAAAGTAGAGGACGTCTAAGTTGTTTTTGCAGGGGATGTTGTGATGTGATATGGTCAAGACATGATGATATATAATTTGTTGTATGAGCTCATCATGTTTTTTAACAGTTATCGGCAACTGGCAGGAGCCATATGGTTGTCGCTTTATTGTATGAAATGCAATCGCCATGTAATTGCTTTACTTTATCACTAAGCGGTAGTGATAGTCGTAGAAGCAACAGTTGGCGAGACGACAATGATGCTTCGACGGAGATCAAGGTGTCTAGCCGGTGACGATGGTGATCATGTCGGTGCTTTGGAGATGGAGATCAAAGGCACAAGATGATGATGGCCATATCATATCATTTATTTGATTGCATGTGATGTTTATCCTTTACGCATCTTATTTTGCTTAGTACGGCGGTAGCATTATAAGATGATCTCTCACTAAATTTCAAGGTACAAGTGTTCTCCCTGAGTATGCACCGTTGCTACAGTTCGTCGTGCCGAGACACCATGTGATGATCAGGTGTGATAAGCTCTACGTTCCCATACAACGGGTGCAAGCCAGTTTTGCACACGCAGAATACTCAGGTTAAACTTGACGAGCCTAGCATATGAAGATATGGCCTCGGAACACTGAGACCGAAAGGTCGAGCGTGAATCATATAGTAGATATGATCAACATAGTGATGTTCACCATTGAAAACTACTCCATCTCATGTGATGATCGGAGATCGTTTAGTTGATATGGATCACATGATCACTTAGATGATTAAATGGATGACTATCTAAGTGGGAGTTCTTAAGTAATATGATTAATTGAACTTTAATTTATCATGAATTAGTACCTGATAGTATTTTACATGCCTATGTTGTTATTGTAGATAAATGGCCCGTGCTACTGTTCCGTTGAATTTTAATGCGTTTGAGGGAGTCCTAGATTAGGGGGTCTCCGGACAGCCGGACTATATCCTTCGCCGGACTGTTGAACTATGAAGATACAAGATTGAACACTTCATCTCGTGTCCGGATGGGACTTTACTTGGCGTAGAAGGCAAGCTAGGCAATACGGATATGTATATCTCCTCCTTTGTAACCGACCTTGTGTAACCCTAGCCCCCTCCGGTGTCTATATAAACCAGAGGGTTTTAATCTGTAGGACAACAGACAATCATACCATAGGCTAGCTTCTAGGGTTTAGCCTCTCCGATCTCGTGGTAGATCAACTCTTGTAATACTCATATCATCAAGAACAATCAAGCAGGACGTAGGGTATTACCTCTATCTAGAGGGCCCGAACCTGGGTAAACATGGTGTCCCCTACCTCCTGTTACCATCCGCCTTAGACAAACAGTTCGGGACCCCCTACCCGAGATCCGCCAGTTTTTACACCGACATTGGTGCTTTCATTGAGAGTTCCACTGTGTATTCATCATAAGGAAGATGGCTCGCCTTGTTGTCAAGGACAACATCACCTCCGGGGGAGCCCTGGCTGTAGGCCAAACTCTCCGACTAGGCGGCTTTGTCATGACCGCCCGCTCGGCCGCTGCGCCGACGATGACCTCTCGGGTCATCGAAAATAGCCCCCACATCGGCTCAAAATTCGCTGAGCAGATGGATCCAATTGAGCTCTCCTCTTTGAACGAGCTCTTGGATCGCATTGCCGCTCTGGGAGTCGCTACGGACTAATCGGATCGGGCTTAAACCCGACCAAAGGGAGATTAACAGTCCGCCGGTCACCCATCAAATAGCGGTGGTGGAGGAGCAATGCGGCGATTCTCCCTTTATCCTAAGGACGAACTATGTCTGGATTCCCGAGCTCTCCGAAAAGGATACATGCTCGCGGGAGGACGCCACCCTAACCCTGAATCCAGAATCAGGCCACATACCGAACCCGCAGGGCAATATCCCGGAGCCCAAACCTCCAAGATCGGAAACTCCCCTGCCCCGGGATCACAAATTGGGTCAAGGTCCGGACTTCAATCCACCCACCCACCTAGATACAAACTATCTTTCCCACATTAGGCAAGCGCCCCAAGAGACAGTACACCACTATTGGGCCAGATTCCTCCTTGTAATGAACAAGGTCAAGGACTGTCGCGAGGAAGATGCAATTTTGTTCTTTTGCAACAATTGCACGGACAAGGGAGTCCTCAACGCCATAAGTCGCCGTGACATAGCACACTTCGCTGACTTGGCGGACATTGTACGAAAATACTGTGCAATGGAGAGTGCCTGGAAAACCCAAACGCAATTTTGGGATAATCCGGCTCTGACAAAACCCCCAGTCCAAACTAAAAGGGCGCACTCTTATAAGTCGCCCGACCCAATTACAAAGAAGCAAAAGCCCACTACAGGGCATGGAACCGTATTGGAGGGATGGCTCAACGGGCCCTGCAAAATTCATAGTACAGCGGATACCACATCAACACACAGCCTTAGAGCATGTTGGGTACTCCGGCAGGTTGCCAAAAGCGGTGATGATCTCCTCACCCAAAATACCTCAAAGCACCTCCCCACAGATAACAACACAGTATTAACAGTCTTCGAGACCTTCGCCTCAAATAATAGGCGTAAGCGAGCACTCCACGGCCTTGCCGAAGTCTGCCACGTGGCAGCAATAAATCCATAGAGCTACACGGCTATCACCTTCAACGCCAGTGACGAACCTAAATTTTGAACAGCCCGAGCACCAGCCGCTTTGGTCCTCAGTCCAATTGTGAACGGCTTTTGGCTCACTAAGGTACGGTGCTCATGGATGGCGGCAGCGGATTAAACCTCATCTATGAGGAAACTCTCCAAAAGATGGACATAGACAAAAACCGTATTGAGCAAAGCAGTACGACCTTCCGAGGAATCATCCCTAGTCGGGAGGCACGTTGCACTGGGAAAGTCACACTTGATGTGGTATTCGGCACTCCGGAGAATTACAGGTCCGAAGAAATTACATTCCAAGTGGCCCCGTTCAGTAATGGATACCACGCCCTTCTAGGGCGGGAGGAATTCACGATTTTTCAAGCCATACCCCATTACGGGTACATGAAACTCAAAATGCCCGGACCCAAGGGAATTATCACTCTAGCTAGTGCTCTGGACATAGCACTCCGCGCCGAGAACAAAACATCCGCACTAGCCCTCGAGGCATTATTCGAAGCCCTTGTGGCGGAGGAGTTAACCGCGCTGCGCTCCATGATGAACAGGGACGACGTGATACTAGACAAAAGATCCAAGTCCACCTCCTTTAAACTAGTGGATGAAATAGTTAAATTCCAAGTCCAGCCAACGGACCCTACAAAAACAACATCCATTAGGGCACAGTTAGACCCTGCTATAGATGCCGCACTTCGGGAGTTTCTGCGCGAGAATTGGGACATATTCGCCTGGCATCCTTCAGACATGCCAGGAATCCCACGCAAATTGGCCAAGCATAGACTTAATATTCTAAAAGGATTCAAGCCGGTCAAGCAGACTCTTCAGTGCTTCTCTGAACCTAAGCGACAAGCCATGGGAGAGGAGCTGGCCAAGCTATTGGAAGCCGGATTCATTAAAGAAATAAAACATCCGGATTGGCTAGCAAACTTGGTGATGGTACCAAAAAAGGACAAATCATGGCACCTATGTGTCGACTTCAAAGACCTTAACAAGGCTTTCCCAAAGGATCCCTTCCCACTCCCTCGCATCGATCAAATCATCGACGCTACCGCAGGACACAAATCACTGTGTTTCCTCGACGCATACTACGGTTACCACCAGATTAAGATGGCGGAGTCTGATCAAGATGCAACAACATTTATAACACCATACGACCCCTTCTGCTTTAACATAATGACCTTTGGGCTCAAAAACGCCGGCGCAACATATCAGCGCATGATCCAGACATGTCTGGAAAAGCAGATCGGCAAGACTGTGGAGGCATATGTAGACGACGTGGTCATTAAAACCAGACATGTCGACTCTTTAATAGATGACTTGAGGCTCACGTTCACGAATCTCCGAACATACGACATTAAGCTCAATCCAAAAAATGCGTCTTCGGCGTTCCCACCGGAAAGCTCCAGGGCTTCATCGTCTCTAGTATAGGAATTGAACCAAATCTGGCTAAAATCTGAGCTCTGTCCCAGTTGGCTACCCCAACTGACCTCAAGCAAATCCAGAAATTGACTGGATCTGTGGCGGCTTTAAGCCGCTTTATCTCCTGATTAGGAGAAAAGGCACTTCCCCTTTATCGCCTTCTTAGGCGCACCGAACACTTCGAGTGGACGGACGTAGCCACGACCGGACTGGAAGAAATCAAAGCCATCCTGGCCGCGCCAACTGTTGGCGAACCAATGCTATTATATATAGCGGCAACTCACCAAGTTGTAAGCGCAGTGCTCGTCGTCGAACGAGAGACGGGTGGACATAAATTCCCGCTTCAAAAGCCGGTATATTATGTATTCACCGTCCTCACTCCATGCAAATTACGGTACCCACATTACCAAAAGATAGCATACGCAGTGTTTATCGCATTCCGGAAATTACGACACTACTTTCAAGAGTGTTCGATCACGGTGGCATCCAAAGTACCACTCAATGACATAATAAACAACCATGATGCCACAGGCCGGATTGACAAATGGGCTATTGAGCTCCTCCCGTTCGACATAACATATAAGCCACGACGAGCCATTAAGTCACAAGTACTGGCCGATTTCGTAGCCGAATGGACAGAGGACGAACTACCTAAAGAGTACGGCGCATACTCCAATTGGATCATGCACTTCGACGACTCTAAAATGCTGGCTGGTCTAGGGGTTGGCGTCGTCCTGACGTCCCCCACCGGAGACACGGTGCAATACGTGCTCCAAATACTGTATGCGGACTCCAATAACGCAGCCGAATACGAGGCCCTACTACACGGCCTCCGGATGGCAGTCTCCATGGGCATCCAACGCCTAGAGGTGCGTGGGGACTCAAACCTTGCAATATCCCAAATAAATGGAGACTTTGATGCCAAGGATCCGAAAATGGCGGCATATCGCAACGCCGTCCTCAAAATGTCAGCACGGTTCGAAGGGCTGGAATTCCACCATGTGGCTCGGGAAAACAACCAGGCAGCGGACATCCTCGCTTGTATCGGCGCTAAATGCGACCCTGTCCCACCAAACATCTTCCTGGAAAGACTGTTCAAACCATCCGTGGTATGGGAAGGAGACACCGGCAAAATTAGTCCGGACCCGGCCACAACCCCAGATACCGAATACTCTGAAACAATCGGAGGCTCTGCCACCAAAATAACACCTTCAGCCCACGTGATAATGGCCGTCATCGCCCCGTGGACAGAACCATTCCTGGCCTAACTAACTAGACATGAATTACCGGAGGACCAAAATGAGGCTCGCTGCATAGTGCGGTGATCTAAAGCCTACAAGGTCCATGAGGCAGAGCTTTATAAGAAAAGCACAACCGGAGTCCTTCAAAGGTGCATCTCCGAAGAGGAAGGGCGGAAGCTGTTGGTAGAAATTCATGCCAGACTCGGCGGCCACCACGCAGCAGCCCGGGCCCTTGTAAGTAAGGCCTTCCGTACAGGTTTTTATTGGCCGACGGCCCGGGCAGATGCACAACATCTGGTTCAACATTGTGTTGGTTGCCAACTTTTCACAAACCAAAGCCACATGCCACCTACTTCCCTCCAAACCACCCCATTACTTGGCCCTTCACGGTCTGGGGGCTCAATATGGTCGGACCCCTCAAAGGGGGAACCCATAAGAGAAAATACTTACTAGTCATGGTGGACAAATTCACCAAATGGATAGAAGCCAAACCTGTCAAAACGGCTGAATCCGGACCGGTGATAGACTTCATATCCGGGGTTGTACACCGTTATGGCGTTCCCCACAGCATCATCACTGACAACGGCACAAACTTTACAGCCGACGAGGTGAGACTTTGGTGCAGCAACAAGGGCATCAAGCTCGATTATGCTTCTGTCTATCATCTGCAAACTAACGGTCAAGTCAAACGAGCAAATGGTCTTATCATGAGTGGTATTAAACCAAGATTAGTCCGGTCCTTAAAAGAATCATACACCCATTGGGTAGAGGAGCTCGACTTCGTACTATGGGGGCTGCGAACCACGCTGAATCGCACTAGCGGATACACACCATTTTTTATGGTGTACGACGTTGAGGCGGTACTGCCTTGCGACATTATTCATGACTCACCTCGAGTGCGCATGTACGAAGAAAGAGAGGCCGAGATCGATCGGCAGGACAGTTTGGATGCCCTGAAGGAGGAGTGCGACGTGGCAAAAGCCCGTTCTGCATTCTATCAACAACAGGCTCGAAGGTATCAAAGCAGAGAAGTGCGGGCCAAAACCTATAACGTTGGTGAACTAGTTCTACGCCTGCCAGAGAAGAAAAAGAACAAGCTCAAGCCCAAATGGGAAGGTCCCTTCATTATCGACCAGGTTCTAACCGGTGGAGCGTACCATCTGCGGGATGCATTGAATAACCGACTCGAGCCAAACCCATGGAACACAGCCAGACTCCGAAGATTCTACGCCTAGCGTCGGACTCTATGTTCGTCTCCTTACCTCCATGAATTTTTTGTGCATCTGTTTTTTCCTCTTTCTTTCTCTCTTTTTTCTCTAAAAAGCCCTAAAGGGCTAAACCTGTGTCTTGGTTACACAATTTTGACGCGCTAACCGCGCTCAATATACCCGGGGGCTTCCTATACAGAAGCTTAATCTAATTATTTTTCCGGGCTTCATGCCCTGCACATGTGTTATTCTTCCGCATGTACCCTTTTTCACCATTATATGCATCGATATGACTTAAGTTTTGGCCAAGCTGGGTTGCCTAGCTCTTGTGTTTATGCCCTACGTTCCCGTTAATTCGGCTAGGGCATAAGGGGAGCACCTCTGCGATTGTTACTGCCGGGTCAGTCGGATGTGTACCTCAGACTGGGTGAAGCCGAAAGCTAGCGTTCTTAAGGGAATATTCGGTCGGTGAATTAAAGATGACTTTCATTTAAATTACTACACGCCCCCCAGATGTTTTTAACCTGCGTCCCGCAGTCTAGACATGCACATTAGGGCATGCGTACCCAGGGAAAGGATCCCTTAACGGAACTATTCTCCCTGGAAGATGTTTCTTACTACCCATGTAATATAACATAGCTAGTCGGGTACTTGTCTGTTCAAGCACTTATGACCCCTACGCCTGGTTTCCATGCATACCCCGGTTTTTATATAACCGAGTGGGTATTCGGATACACTCCGGACTATCGGGTCCAGAGGTCAAAGCGAAAAGGTCCACCATGACAAATGATTTACAACCCGGCTAGGGACATTACACATGTCACTTGAAGTACACAGTCACTAAGACTGATTAAATTCTTCTTCTATACCATCCAACAGGATGTCTAGCATACAATCCTGTTGGGAATACTTTGCGGCTAACTCTACTTGATCATACACTAAACTGACAGGGATTTCTTTCCGTCGGGCCCCACAGGTCTGACCTCGACCATGTGGTTTGGGTCAGCCTTGCTGTATCGTGTCTTCGCCATAGCCGAGGCTTCCCGTGCACCCTGTCGACATGCTGATATCTTCCATAACCGGAAGTGCCGTCGTGCTCCCTTAAGATTCTCCATAAGCTCCCCCATGCCTCCTGGCGGGGACGCGGACGACCACAAGGCTTGAGTAATACTCTGCATCACCTGCCGAACTTGTTCATGCAGTTGGGAGAGCTCTGGCAGAAGATCACCTGAGGACCCAGGCATCTCCTCCGCGGGACGACCCGTCAGCATACCTGCAGATATAACGCTGTTAGCAGGCTTCTTCGTCGAACTCCTTTAAAAGAAGTTCGTTCAAGCACTTACTAAAAATGCCGCGTTGAAGCCGTTTATTCTCCTTCACGGAATCCGCAAGCTGGGCTCGGACATCTTTCAGTTCCTCACCCAGCCGGATATTGGCATCTTGGAGATCGTTTTTCTCCTGCCTGACTCGCATCAGCATGCGCTCGCCAGCTTTTTGTTGTCGATCATCACATGTCGTATATGCCTCCACGGCCTCCGGATTCACTCCGGGGCCACCTGCAACATCTATTATTAGGTGTGCATGTACGCCGCATACTGCCTGGTACTGATATTCTTTGCAATAGACAAAAGAGTTACCAGGGGGACCCTTTTTGGACTCCTTCAATGCGGCAATAGTGGCTTCCAGCTGGGCCTTGCACTCGTCCAACTCTTGAGACAGTTGGGAATTCTTCTCGGTAAGAACCTGCACAAATATTGATCCTTAAATCAGTTGCGTCAACTGTTTCAAGTCTCAGGGGCTACTGATACATATAATCGTCAGATTTACTTACCCGTACATCCCTTACATACTGGTCTGTGGCTCTGGCTACACCATTTTGTGCGGCACGGAGGTACTCGTCTCCAGAATTGAAGGCATCAAATGCCTCTGGGGAGAAGCAAGCGTCACGGAGTACGGCCCGGCGACGCCTATGATTCTTGGCGCTCTCCACTTCTGAATTTGTAGCGGACAGTCTATCCGCATCCTTTGTAGGAGGAGTATCCGGCGTCCGCCCCATGTTGGCTTCCGCCTCTATGTTCGGCCCTGGAGCCCGACTAGTGGAAGCATGATCGGCAGCCTCTCCGGACATATTCCGGCGATCATTTTTTCTATTGAAGAAACATGGACGTCATTACATTTTGCGAAAGACGACAACCACGGAGCAGGGTTTTTTGTCATACCTCTGCGCCGCCGTCTCCGCCCTGACCGCCTTCCTTTTTGGCCTACCCGGCCTCGGTTCCTCTTGTTGGCGAGTTGCTGCGGGTTCGGCACGGTGTCCCAAATGCCTTCCCTGTGAAACACCATATGTATATGGTAGGTGAAGTGTCTAAAAGGGGATCCTAGTTTTTGGAGTTGGGATTTTGGTTTTTCTTACGTGCGATGCAGGGAGCAGTCCGGGATAGTCGACCGTAATGGCCACCATGGCGTCATCACAGCTCAATTGAAAGAACTGCCTGTCTATCAGCCCCACGAATATGTCCGGATCTTCTTCGAGTCCGGGACCGAGGGCCTGGTTAGGGTCCTCTGGTTGTGGAGATGGGTTGTTGACCTGCCTTGCAGCTTTTCACAGTTCCTTCCGTAAAATGGCAAGGTAAGTACCTACGACAAAAAACGCGGAAAGAATGGGAGTAAGGAGATATAACTCACCCAGCTTGGAGGGTTGTACATGCAGAATCCATCCCATGGCTTGATGCATATGAACTCATCTTCCTCTCCCTTGAACAACTCGGACATAATTTCTGCTAAAGCAGTAGCAGAGTCCGGTCCCTTACGCCCGCAACGGGTGGCATCATCTTCCCCGTTAAAACACCACAGGGGGTGCCCTCGATATTGGAGTGGTTGCACTCCCCGCATTATGCATATTGACATGACTTCAATTACTGTCAGTCCTGATTGAGCCAGCGCTTTAATCCGGTTCATCAGGTAAATGACTTCTCCGTTGTCTTCCTCCTGCGGGCTCTGTGGGCGCCAGCTTCGGCGTTTCTTCAGAGAAGCATTGTTAAACTCAGGAAGACCCCGCCGAACAGGGTCCGGAAGAGGGACGTCCTCCATATAAATCCATTCCAAAGGCCAGTCTTCAGACGTCTTTTTCGGAGTACCGGAGAGGTATCCAGTTTTGACGATGCGCCATATTTCGGCTCCACCCACTTGATAAAGTTACCCCTTCTATGTGCGAGGGATGAGGCAAAATAACCTCCTCCATAGCTTGAAATGAGCCTCACAGTCTAGGAATAACTCGCAAAGCGCAACGTAGCCAGCGATGTGTAATATGGAAGCAGGGGTGAAATTATGCAGTTGTAGGCCGTAAAACTCCAGGAGCCCGCGGAAGAATGAATGGATTGGAAATCCGAGTCCCCTTAATAAGTAGGGAACAAGGCACACCCGCTCCCCCGTAGAGGGACTGGGGAAGCTCTCTGCTTGCTCCCCGCCATTGTAGGTGGCGAGCCCGGCTCGGACGGGAACAATATACGATGGAGGGAGAAATCCCTGAGTTTGTAGTTCGACTAATCTACTGTGTGGGACGGAACATCTCTCCCAATCACCGGGCTTAGGGCTACAGCGACGGGAGGAGGAGCAGTGGTGGTCGGCCATGTTGGAATGGAATTTTCTGAAGCGTGCGCTGATGGATTCTCGCTGTGGGAGGATGGTATGGATTGGATCTAAGAATCCCCATCCCTTTAATAGACAATTTATTTATATGGCTAGGGGGTGAATGTAAAAACTCCTTGGCTCCTCGTATTCATTCGACGCATGGAAGATAGCCCTTATTGGGCGCAGAAGCCAAGAAGTCCAACATTTATGGGTCCGGACACTACTTGACAAACGTTCAAAATTTGAGAAGAACCCGCCTTGCAATGCCGAAGACAATACTGCGTGCCGGACTTGACGTGATTGAAGCCTGGTTCGGGGGCTGCTGAGGGAGTCCTAGATTAGGGGGTCTCCAGACAGCCGAACTATATCCTTCGCCGGACTATTGAACTATGAAGATACAAGATTGAAGACTTCGTCTCGTGTCCGGATGGGACTTTACTTGGCGTAGAAGGCAAGCTAGGCAATACGGATATGTATATCTCCTCCTTTTTAACCGACCTTGTGTAACCCTAGCCCTCTCCGGTGTCTATATAAACCGGAGGGTTTTAGTCCGTAGGACAATAGACAATCATACCATAGGCTAGCTTCTAGGGTTTAGCCTCTCCGATCTCGTAGTAGATCAACTCTTGTAATACTCATATTACCAAGAACAATCAAGCAGGACATAGGATATTACCTCTATCTAGAGGGCCCGAACCTGCATAAACATCGTGTCCCCTGCCTCCTATTACCATCCGCCTTAGACGCACAGTTCGGGACCCCCTACCCGAGATCCGCCGGTTTTGACACCGACAGCGTTCCTAGAGAAACCTAAGTTGAAAGATGATGGTAGCAACTACACGGGCTGGGTCCGTAACTTGAGGATTATCCTCATTGCTGCATAGAAGAATTATGTTCTGGAAGCACCGCTAGGTGCCAAACCCGCTGCAGGAGCAACTTCAGATGTTATGAACACCTGGCGGAGCAAAGCTGATGACTACTTGATAGTTCAGTGTGCCATGCTTTACGACTTAGAACAGGGACTTCAACGATATTTTGAATGTCATGGAGCAAATGAGATGTTCCAAGAGTTGAAGTTAATATTTCAAGCAAATGCCCGGATTGAGAGATATGGACTCACCAATAAGTTCTATAGCTGCAAAATGGAGGAAAATAGTTCTGTCAGTGAACATATACTCAGAATGTCTGGGTACCACAATCACTTAACTCAGCTGGGAGTTAATCCACTAGTAGAAAAAGGGTCAAATGTGAAGCACATTAGTGTCGGTTTGAATTTGAGCCGGCACTAATGTGACCATTAGTGCCGGTTCCAACGGCTAGGCGGGCGGGCATCATTAGTACCGGTTCGTGGGCAACCTTTCGTACCGGTTCATGCCACGAACCGGTACTAATGAGACATGTGCATTGCACCTCTTTTTTATTTTTAATAACTTATTTGAACTCCGGACTTCTTGTGTTTCAAAGTGGTGTCATCAATTTCCAACATGTTCTGACATCATTTGTCGTTTTTCAGTCATTTACCGAATTGTTTAGAGAGCTAAATGACCGTGAAATTGAAGATCACTACAAAATGAACTGTGAAAATGTTGAAATTTGGCATGGTATCATCATTTCACCCGCATAGCATGTGCGAAAGAGTAGAGAGGGTCACGACAAAAATTGGACGCACTTCGTGTACAAACTGGACAATGTCTTTTAGAGTATCAGGGTTTCGGACGAGAACTTATCTGTTACACAGGCACTTCAATGTTTTTATACTTATTTGAACTCTGGACTTCTTTTGCATTCAGTATGCAGCATTCAAACCGGCGTCATCAATTTCCAACATGTTCTGACATCATTTGTTGTTCTTCAATCATTTACCGAATTGCTTAGAGAGCTAAATGACCGTGAAATTGAAAATCACTACAAAATGAGCTGTGAAAATGTTGAAATTTGGCATGGTATCATCATTTCACCCGCATAGCATGTGCGAAAGAGTAGAGAGGGCCACGGAAAAAACTTGACGCACTTCGTGTACAACCTGGACAATGTCTTTCGGAGTATCAGGGTTTCAGACGAGAACTCATCTGTTACACGGGCACTTCAATGTTTTTATACTTATTTGAACTCCCGACTTCTTTTGCGTTCAGTATGCAGCATTCAAAGCGGCGTCATCAATTTCCAACACGTTCTGACATCATTTGCTGTTTTTCAGTCATTTACCGAATTGTTTAGAGAGCTAAATGACCGTGAAATTGAAAATCACTACAAAATGAACTGTGAAAATGTTGAAATTGGGCATGGTTTCACAAAATGAACCGGTACTAATGAGGTTATGTCAAGCTGTTTTTAGTCCCACCTTGCTCCCCTAACAAGCCTTTTACCACCTTAAATATGTTACTTCTCAAACTATCACAAGCACTTGGTCTTCATTGAACTCTATGTGTAGAATTTGTGGCCGCAATATGAGTCTTCATCGGTTTATAAATCGTTGATGACTCATATTGACAATTCAGATTGTACACACAAAGATCATTGATGATCAAAGTATTTTTGATGTATTAGATCATATTGACAATTCAGACTGTGAAGAAATATAAGATCATGATCTAAATGCTCTTATATTTTTTGCGTTCAGTATGCACCATTCAAAGCGACGCCATCAACTTTCAACCGTTTATGCCTTCATTTGCTATTTTTCATGCATTTAATGATTTGTTTTGAGAACTAAATGACCTGGAAATTGAAAAGCACTGCAAATGAACTCTGAAAAAGTTGAAACTTGGCATGGTATCATCATTTCACCCACATATCATGTTCAAAAAAGTAGAGAGGGTTACGACAAAAACTGGATGCACTTCGTTTACAAACTGGACAATCTGTTTCGAAGTATTCGGGTTTCTGATGAAATTAAACTCATCTGTTACAAAGGTATTTCATTTTTTTAAACTTATTACAACTCCAGAATTTTTGTGCATTCAGTATGCACCATTCAACTGCTAGGCGGGAGGAGCTCTTTAGTACCGGTTCCAACTGCTAGGCGGGAGGAGCTCTTTAGTACCGGTTCGTGGCGAACCTTTAGCACCGGTTCCTGCCACGAACTGGTACTAATGAGGTTGTGTCAGGTAAGGCTGGGGCCCCACAAGCACCTTTAGTACCGGTTCATGGCATGAACCAGTACTACAGTTTCTTAGTAAGTTGTTTTTAGTCCCACCTCGTGAAGAGAGAGGGACTAGGAGCGGTTTATAAGCCCTGAGTGCAGAGACGATGAAGAAGAGGCTCAATGCTCACGTTGCTTAGCTTCAAGCCTCGAGGAATATGGTAGACTGTACGGAGCTATGTGCAGTGCAGTTTACACTATTCCGAAAGGCTTGAAGCTAATTAACGAGTATTGCACCTCTTTTTTATTTTTAATAACTTATTACAACTCTGGAGTTCTTCTGTTATGGCAAAAACTAGTTGCACTTTGGCATTTCATTTTTTAAACATTGGTTATAACTCCAGACTTTGACCATCAAGTTTTAACCATCAACTTGGCATGGTATATAAAAATAAATGAATAGAAAAAAATAAAGCAGAAAAGAAAAAATAGCAGAAAAAAAACTATAGTAGAAAAGAAAAAACTATATAAAAAAGTACTCAGAAATAAATAGAAGAAAATAAATATAGCAGAAAAGAAAAAAAAGTACTCAGAATAAATAGAAGAAAAAATAAAGCAGAAAAGAAAAAAAAATTATATTTGCTATTTTTCATAGAAGAAATAAATAGAAGAAAATAAATATAACAGAAAAGAAAAAATATACAAAAAACTACGCAGAAATAAATAGAAGAAAATAAAGCAGAAAAGAAAAAAACTATAAAAAAATTGGGGCGCTGCCCTGTGGGCCTGTTAGGCCACGGGCGTGCAATTACAGGCCCTAAAGGCCCAGGAGACTCACAGGGCAGCGCGCAGAAGTTAGGCCCACGAGTCTGCTATATAGAGGAATTCAAAGAGGCAGCCGTGGCTGGGTTTATAAACCAGTGCGGCTGCCCTTCGCCCGGCGAGATGGGACTAAACTTTGTGCACCGCGGGGTGGTAGCGCTAGACCTTTAGTATCGGTTGGAGCCACCAACCGGTACTAAAGGTCGGGCCTTTAGTACCTGTCGGTGGCTCCAACCGGTACTAAAGGCTTCGTTTCCCGCCGCTTGGCCTGGCGAAAATAGGCCTTTAGTACCGGTTGGAGCCACCAACCGGTACTAAAGGCCCATCCTATATATATAGCACTTACGAAAATTTCAGTTTTCATCCCCAATTCGTCTCCAACCACGCGCGCCGCTCGATCCGTCGTCGTCGTGTCGCCGCCCGTCGCCCGCCGTCTGGCGTCGTCGCCCATCGCCGCCGCCATCTGTCGTCGTCTCCACGGCGCCGCGTCCGGTACGTCTCTCCCGTACGCCGGCGCCCCCGCCCCATACACCGCCACCCCCGCCCCCGCCCCGTACGCGCCGGTGCCCCCGCGGCGTACTGTGCATGCACATACGTACACACACACGTATACGTATACACGCAGTACACACACATACACATACAAATTTTTTACTAGTTGAATAATTAATATAACTAGTTTATTTTTAGTAAGAAAATAATCAAACTACTTTATTTAGGTATATATATGAGATTTGAACTAGTTGAATAATTAATATAACTAGTTTATTTTTAGTAAGAAGAAAAATCGAACTACGTTATTTAGGTATATATATATATATATATATGAGATTTGAACTAGTTGAATAATTAATATAACTAGTTTATTTTTAGTAAGAAAATAATCGAACTAGTTTATTTAGGTATATGAGATTTGAACTAGTTGAATAATTAATATAACTAGTTTATTTTTAGTAAGAAAATTTAGGTATCTGAGATTTGATGATCTAATTAAAATATTATTTGTTAATGAGTTTTTCTGTTTATATAATTTTTTATATATTTTTAGTTTATATAAATGTTAGATGAATGTATATTGTTAGATGAATTAGATAGAAAAGTTAAATATATAGTAATGTCAATTGTTAGAGATGAATATAGTTAGATATATTAATGTCAAATGTTAGATGAATATATTAATGTTAGATAGTAATAAGTGTTTAATGTTTCACCTATATGAACATAGGAAATGTCGTCTGACGACGAAAAAGATTTCATTATGTGCGAACACTGTGAAGACCAGCGCGGCCTGTGCGACAGAAATTTCCTTGTTGATGGTAGGCGCTTCAGCATCAAGCTGGATGAGACATTCGAAGTGGATACAGCAAGTCACAACGGCAATTATTATTTGAATGCAAAACTTATGCTTCATTTGCTTCGACTTATAATTTTAAAGCATGACTTATGCTTCATTTGCTTCAACTTATAATTTTAAATTTTCACTATTCTACTAGCGCATTCCCTGCCATGCAAGAATTTTTGTCTTGGATAAGATAGGTTTTAGTGCTATAGATGATATGGAGGTAAAGAGAGTTTACTTGAAGACCGAGCATGGGTATACTTTCAACGTCAAATTATATAATGGAGACACATACACCCATTTTGAATGCAAAACTTGGCAAGCACTATGCAAGGCTTATGCATTTGAGCCTGATATGGTTATCACCTTTGATATTCGTTCGGAAGATGATATAGAAGGTAATATAGACATCTGGGTCGATGTGCAAACGCCTCCAGTTCTATCATTATGTGAGTTTTTCTCAACCATGCATGCATATGTTTATGTCTTTGATACAGTTTATTCAAAAATAGTTGACAACTAATTTGTATTGTCAGCTTATTTCAGTTCAAGCAAACATGTCCGGCGCTTGGTAGACATGACCTACTACTGCCCCGGGGCTGAACTAAACTGCGAGGAGAAAAGTCATTATGTTTCATGGCTTGAGGATCTTCATACTGTCAAGACAAATCTTCTTCCTGAACTTAGAAATGTTAGTACTCAAAACGTGCGACCAATAGTGATCGTATTGAACTACGGTCACATCTATAATCGAAAGATGGTAAGATTTTTACTATTTGTCCTTAGTGCACCTTTTGCATACATTATTTTTGAAGCTAAACTTTCATTGCTAAGTATATTAATTACTATACGATGTTCTTCAACAGGGACTCCCGATGACAGTTGTGCCTCAGTGGATCGAGACAAAAGGTTGCATGTCAATGGTTAGCTTACGACCAAGATTTCCTACATTGCACATGAGTGCATTCAGGATTTCTGAAAGCGAAGAATGCTTAATAGTGAAAGATTGGAGCAAAATTGTTAACGATCGCAGAGAAGTACTAGGGGGCAGCAAGGAGAAGCGCGACCCAATATTAGGAGACAGATTCATCTGCATGCTCCAGTATGATGAATCAGGAGAGCTATACATGTTCTATGCTATTCTACCTAAGAGGGAGCAGCAGGAGTGATTTAGCTAGTTCATGCTCTTAGTACTTGTCCTCTCTCATGTCCGTATTGTCCTAAACTTAATTAATCTCAAATAGTGATTTGCTTGTGAACGCTTATAATATCATGACCATGTTGAACTCGATGATACCTTTGCTTCTGTTACAAGTGAATGTTTCTTCTTTAAGCTAGCTAGTGTTGGTGATGATTAGATAGCGGTAAAGAATATGATGATTAAATAGTGGTAATTAATGACGACTACGATGATTTTTAGCTAGCTAGTATATATATACTGTTGTTGGTGATGATATGATGCAAGAGTTTATTTATTTATTAATATGTGATGATGATGATGAGTTATTATATATATCATTTATGAAAGAAACCGCAAATTAGTTTGAACTGGATGGATCCTAGCTAAGTGATCAAGTATATATATATATATATATATATATATATATATATATATATATATATATATATGCCATATCCATATCCATATCAAGTATAACAACTCATTATAACGTAAAACAATCCTAAATTAAATTGATAACACAAATTTAAATGAAAAATAAAACAAAAAACAAAAAACCCATAAACATTTAGTACCGGTTGGTGTTACAAACCGGTACTAAAGGGCTCCCGGCCCCCGGAGCTGGCTCGTGCCACATGGTTGCCCTTTAGCACCGGTTCGTGCTGAACCGGTACTAAAGGGGGGGCCTTTAGTGCCCACACTTTAGTGCCGGTTACGGAACCGGCACTAAAGGGCCTTACGAATCGGTGCTATTGCCCGGTTCTACACTAGTGATCTTCCGGTTGATAGTGTCATTGACAGAGTTCTTCAATCACTGCCACCAAGCTACAAAAGCTTCGTGATGGACTATAGTATGCAAGGGATGGATAAGACTATTCCTGAGCTTTTCGGAATGCTAAAGGCCGCGGAGGTAGAAACCAAGAAGGAGCATCAAGTGTTGATGGTGAACAAGACTACCAGTTTCAAGAAGAAGGGCAAAGGGAAGAAGGGGAACTTAAAGAAGAACGACAAGCAATTTGCTGCTCAAGTGAAGAAGCCCAAGTCTGGAGCTAAGCCTGAGACTGAGTGCTTCTACTACAAAGGGACTAGTCACTGCAAGCGGAACTGCCCCAAGTATTTGGCGGAAAAGAAGGATGGCAAAGTGAAAGGTATATTTGATATACATGTTATTGATGTGTACCTTACTAATGCTCGCAGTAGCGCCTGGGTATTTGATACTGGTTCTGTTGCTAATATTTGCAACTAGAAACAGGGACTACGGATTAAGCGTAGATTGGCTAAGGACGAGGTGACGATGCGTGTGGGAAATAGTTCCAAAGTTGATGTGATCGCGGTCAGCACGCTACCTCTACATCTACCTTCGGGATTAGTTTTAGACTTGAATAATTGTTATTTGGTGCTAGCGTTAAGCATGGACATTATATCTGGATCTTGTTTGATGCGAGACAGCTATTCATTTAAATCAAAGAATAATGGTTGTTCTATTTATATGAGTAATATTTTTTATGGTCATGCACCCTTGATGAGTGGTCTATTTTTACTAAATCTTGATAGTAGTGATACACATATTCATAGTATTGAAGCCAAAAGATATAAGTTCAATAATGATAGTGCAACTTATTTGTGGCACTGCCGTTTAGGTCATATTGGTGTAAAGCGCATGAAAAAACTCCATGCTGATGGGCTTTTGGAATCACTTGATTATGAATCACTTGATGCTTGCGAACCACGCCTCATGTGCAAGATGACTAAAACTCCGTTCTCCGGAACAACGGAGCGAGCACCAGACTTGTTGGAAGTAATACATACTGATGTATGCAGTTCGATGAGTGTTGATGCTCGCGGCGGGTATCATTATTTTTTGACCTTCATAGATGATTTGAGCAGATATGGGTATATCTACTTGATGAAACATAAGTATGAAACATTTGAAAAGTTCAAAGAATTTCATAGTGAAGTGGAAAATCATCATAACAAGAAAATAAATTGTCTACGATCTGATCGTGGAGGAGAATATTTGAGTTATGAGTTTGGTCTTCATTTGAAACAATGCGGAATAGTTTCGCAACTCACGCCACCCGAAACACCACATCGTAATGGTGTGTCCGAACGTCGTAATCATACTTTATTAGATATGGTGCGATCTATGATGTCTCTTACTGATTTACCGCTATCGTTTTGGGGTTATGCTTTAGAGACGGCTGCATTCACGTTAAATAGGGCACCATCTAAATCCGTTGAGACGACACCATATGAACTGTGGTTTGGCAAGAAACCCAAGTTGTCGTTTCTTAAAGTTTGGGGCTGCGATGCTCATGTGAAAAAGCTTCAACCTGATAAGCTCGAACCCATATCGGGGAAATGTGTCTTCATAGGATACCCAACGGAGACTGATGGGTACACCTTCTATCACAGATCCGAAGGCAAGATATTCGTTGCTAAGAATGGATCCTTTCTAGAGAAGGAGTTTCAATCGAAAGAAGTGAGTGGGAGGAAAGTGGAACTTGATGAGGTAATTGTACCTACTCCCTTATTGGAAAGTAGTTCGTCGCAAAAATCAGTTCCAGTGATTCCTACACTAGTTAGTGAGGAAGGTAATGATGATGATCATGAAACTTCTGATCAAGTTACTACCGAACCTCGTAGGTTAACCAGAGTAACATCCACACAAGAGTGGTATGGTAATCCTGTTATGGAGGTCATGTTACTTGATCATGACGAACCTACGAACTATGAGGAAGCGATGATGAGTCCGGATTCCGCGGAATGTCTTAAGGCCTTGAAATCTGAGATGGGATCCATGTATGAGAACAAAGTGTGGACTTTGGTTGACTTGCCCGATGATCGGCAAGCCATAGATAATAAATGGATCTTCAAGAAGAAGACTGACGCTGACGATAATATTACTGTCTACAAAGCTCAACTTGTTGCGAAAGGTTTTCAACAAGTTCAAGGAGTTGACTACGATGAGACCTTCTCACCCGTAGTGATGCTTAAGTCCGTCTGAATCCTGTTAGCAATTGCCGCATTTTATGATTATGAAATTTGGCAAATGGATGTCAAAACTGCATTCCTTAATGGATATCTTAAAAAAGAGTTGTATATGATGCAACCAGAAGGTTTTGTCGATTCAAAAGGTGCTAACAAAGTGTGTAAGCTCCAGCGATCCATTTATGGATGGGTACAAACATCTCGTAGTTGGAATATACGCTTTGATAGTGTGATCAAAGCATATGGTTTCATACATACTTTTGGAGAAGCCTGTATTTACAAGAAAGTAAGTGGGAGCTCTGTAGCATTTCTGATATTATATGTGGATGACATATTGTTGATCGGAAATGATACTGAATTTCTGAATAGCATAAAAGGATACTTGAATACGAATTTTTCAATGAAAGACCTCGGAGAAGCTGCTTATATATTGAGCATCAAGATCTATAGAGATAGATCAAGATGCTTTATTGGACTTTCGTAAAGCACATACCTTGATAAGTTTTGTAGAAGTTCAAAATGGATCAAGCAAAGAAAGGGTTCTTGCATGTGTTACAAGGTGTGAAGTTGAGTCAGACTCAATGCCCGACCACTGTAGAAGATAGAGAGAAAATGGAAGTCATTCCCTATGCTTCATCCATAGGTTCTATCATGTATGCAATGCTATGTACCAGACCTGATGTGTGCCTTGTTATTAGTTTAGCAGGGAGGTACCAAAGTAATCCAGGAGTGGATCACTGGACAACGGTCAAGAAGATCCTGAAATACATGAAAAGGACTAAGGATATGTTTCTCGTTTATGGAGGTGACAAAGAGCTCGTCGTAAACGGTTACATCAATGCAAGCTTTAACACTGATCCGGATGACTCTAAGTCACAAACCTGATACATATTTTTATCAAATGGAGGAGCTGTAAGTTGGTGCAGTTCCAAGCAGAGCGTCGTGGCGGGGATCTACGTGCGAAGCGGAGTACATAGCTGCTTTGGAAGCAGGAAAGGAAGGAGTGTGGATCAAGGAGTTCATATCCAATCTAGGTGTAATACCTAGTGCATCAGGTCTAATGAAAATCTTTTGTGACAATACTGGTGCAATTGCCTTGGCAAAGGAATCCAGATTTCACAAGAGAGCCAAGCACATCAAGAGACACTTCAATTGCATCTGCGATCAAGTCAAGGAGGGAGACATAGCAACTTGCAATATACATACGGATTTGAATGTTGCAGACCCATTGACTAAGGCTCTCTCACGAGCAAAACATGATCAGAACCAAGACTCCATGGGTGTTAGAATCATTACAATGTAATCTAGATTATTGACTCTAGTGCAAGTGGGAGACTGAAGGAAATATGCCCTAGAGGCAATAATAAAGTTGTTATTTATATTTCCTTATATCATGATAAATGTTTATGATTCATGCTAGAATTGTATTAACCGGAAACTTAGTACATGTGTGAATACATAGAGAAACAGAGTGTCACTAGTATGCCTCTACTTGACTAGCTCGTTAATCAAAGATGGTTAAGTTTCCTAGCCATAGACATGTGTTGTCATTTGATGAACGGGATCACATCATTAGAGAATGATGTGATTGACTTGACCCATCCGTTAGCTTAGCACTTTGACCGTTTAGTTTATTGCTATTGCTTTCTTCATAACTTATACATGTTCCTATGACTATGAGATTATGCAACTACCGAATACCGGAGGAACACTTAGTGTGCTATCAAACGTCACAAGTAACTGGGTGATTATAAAGATGCTCTACAGTTGCCTCCGATGGTGTTTGAGAGTTGGCATAAATTGAGATTAGGATTTGTCACTCCGATTGTGGGAGAGGTATCTCTTGGCCCACCGGTAATGCACATCACTATAAGCCTTGCAAGCAATGTGACTAATGAGTTCGTTGCGGGATGTGCATTACGAAACGAGTAAAGAGACTTGCCGGTAACGAGATTTAACTAGGTATGATGATACCATCGATCGAATCTCGGGCAAGTAACATACCGATGACAAAGGGAACAATGTATGTTGTTGTGCGGTTTTGACCGATAAAGATCTTCGTAGAATATGTAGGAACCAATATGAGCATCCAGGTTCCGCTATTGGTTATTGACCGGAGATGAGTCTTGGTCATGTCTACATAGCTGTCGAACTCTTAGGGTCTGCACGCTTAATGTTCGATGACGATTGGTATTATGAGTTTATATGATTTGATGTACCGAAGGTTTTTCGGAGTCCCGAATGTGATCGTGGACATCACGAGGAGTCTCAAAATGGTCAAGAAATGAAGATTGATATATTGGAAGGTTATGTTTGGACACCGGAAAGGTTTCGGATAGGTTCGGGCATTTTCCGGAGTACCAGGGGGTTACCTGAACCCCCAGGGGGGTTAATAGGCCGACATGGGCTTTAGTGGAAGAGAGGAGGAGGTGGGCAAGAGGAGGGGCGTGCCCCCCAAGCCCAATCCGAATTGGGGAGGGGGGCCGGGCCCCCTTTCCTTTATCTCCCTCTTCCCTTCCTTTCCCCTCCTAGTTGGACTAGGAAAGGGGGGGAACCTACTCCTAGTAGGAATAGGATTCCCCCCTTGGGGCGCGCCCTATGAGGCTGACCACCCCCCTCCAATCCTTTATATACAGGGGAGAGGGGCACTCCATAGACACACAAGTTGACTTCTTAGCCGTGTGCGGTGCCCCCTCCACAGATTTCCACCTCGGTCATATTTGCCGTAGTGCTTAGGCAAAGCCCTGCGTCGGTAACTTCATCATCACCGTCACCATGCTGTCGTGCTGACGAAAGTCTCCCTCGGCCTCATCTGGATCTAGAGTTCGAGGGACGTCACCAATCTGAACATGTGCAGATCACGGAGGTGTCGTGCGTTCATTACTTGATCGGTTGGATCGCGAAGTCGTTCGACTACATCAACCGTGTTACTTAACGCATCCGCTTTCCTTGATGAGTACGTGGACACATTCTCTGTACTCATTGCTATGCATCTCCTATATAGATCTTGTGTGATCATAGGAAAATAAGAAATACGGCGCTCCCCAACACACGTACCGTCGTAGACCGAAAGCGGAACCGTTAAGTAACGCAGTTGATGTAGTCGAACGTCTTTGCGATCCAACCAATCAAGTACCAAACACACGGCACCTCCGCGATCTGCACACATTCAGCTCGGTGACGTCCCTCGAACTCTAGATCCAGCTGAGGCCGAGGGAGAGTTCCGTCAACACGACGGCAGTGTGACAGTGACGACGAAGTTTACCGACACAGGGCTTCGCCTAAGCACTACGACAATATGATCGAGGTGGAAAACTATGGAGGGGGAACCACACACGGCTAAGAAATCAACTTGTGTGTCAATGGGGTGCCCCTCTCCCCTGTATATAAAGGAGTGGAGGAGGGGGCCGGCCGGCCTCATAGGGCGCGCCCCAAGGGGGGAATCCTACTCCTACTAGGAGTAGGTCCCCCCCTTTCCTAGTCCAACTAGGAGGGGAAAGGAAGGGAAGACGGAGATAAAGGAAAGGGGGGCCGGCCACAAGGGGCGCTCCCAAGGGGGGGGGGAATCCTACTCCTAGTAGGAGTAGGTTCCCCCCTTTCCTAGTCCAACTAGGAGAAGAAGGAAGGAGAGGGAGAGGGAGAGGGAAAGTGGGGCCGCGCCCCCTCCCCTTCTTATATTCAGACTCCCCTTGGGGGCGCCACCTCTTGGCTGTGACCCTCTCTCTCCCATAGGGCCCACTAAGGCCCATACTTCACGCGGGGGGGGGGGGGGGGGGGGGGTATCCGGTAACCCTCCGGCACTCCGGTTTTATCCGAAACTATCCAGAACACTTCGGGTGTCCGAATAACATGGTCCAATATATTAATCTTTATGTCTCGACCATTTCGAGACTCCTCGTCATGTTCGTGATCACATCCGGGACTCTAAACAACCTTCGGTACATCAAATCACATAAACTCATAATACCAATTGTCATCGAACGTTAAGCGTGCTTACCCTACGGGTTCGAGAACTATGAACTATGTAGACATGACCGAGACACGCCTCTAGTTAATAACCAACAGCGGAACCTGGATGCTCATATTGGTTCTTACATATTCTACGAAGATCTTTATCGGTCAAACCGCATAACAACATACGTTGTTCCCTTTGTCATCGGTATCTTACTTGCCCGAGATTGAATCGTTGGTATCATCATACCTAGTTCAACCTCATTACCGGCAAGTCTCTTTACTCGTTCCATAATACATCATGCCGCAACTAACTCATTAGTCACATTGCTTGCAAGGCTTATAGTGATGTGCGTTACCGAGAGGGCCCAGAGATACCTCTCCGACAATTGGAGTGACAAATCCTAATCTCGATCTATGCCAACTCAAAAAACACCATCGGAGACACTTGTAGAGCATCTTTATAATCATCCAGTTATGTTCTGACGTTTGATATCACACTAAGTGTTCCTCCGATATTCGGGATTTTCATAAGCTCATAGTCATAGGAACATGTATAAGTGATGAAGAAATAAATAGCAATAAACTAAACGATCATACTGCTAAGCTAACGGATGGGTCTTGTCCATCACATCATTCTCTAATGATGTGATCCCATTCATCAAATGTCAACACATGTCTATGGCTTGGAAACTTAACCATCTTTGATTAATGAGCTAGTCTAGTAGAGGCATACTAGGGACACTCTGTTTGTCTATGTATTCACACATGTACTAAGTTTCCAGTTAATACAATTCTAGCGTGAATAATAAAAATTTATCATGATATAATGAAATATAAATAACAACTTTATTATTGCCTCTAGGGCATATTTCCTTCAATCCACACCTGGCTCTTGCATGTATCCCTTAACTACGAGCCTTGCTCTATGCTTCACCAAGTTTTCTTTGCATCTTTCTTGACTTTGTACAGTTCCTTCAGCCTTATGCCTTTGTGGCTGTTTGGAAGATCCATGAGCTCTCATATTTTGTTGTCCCTGGTCGTTCCCATCTCTTCGACCATAGCATGATGCCAACACTCCTCCGTATTTGCATTTTCAAAAAAAAAATCGGTCCCTTAACGTGCAAACATCACTGCCTTTTACTCTTCATCTTCACCAGATTTATTCGAAATGATTCGTCTGAATAGAGATCCAATATACACGGCATGCGTAGTGATGTAGGTGACTGCTTTTTCTTTTTCTTTTTCAGAAACATATAGGTGATTGTTGTGTCGTCTCCTGGGCATTTGGATACAACACACTTGCTCGTGGACTTGCCAAAGTTGAGCTTCCCTCTGCTCCTGGATATGGGCCGCGTTCCCGGCTTCTTAGCGCCACATGCCTGCTACTGCTGGGCTCTGTAGCCCTTCAAATAGGCCTTCACATGGTGGAGTGCTAGGTACTCCACCCTAAAGGAGGAAGGGTAACTCTGCTTAAAACTGTCAGGTTAGCTCTCTGTACCTTTATAGATAGAGAGTGGTTTTTCTGCACCCCAGCTCGGTGCACCCCTACTACACCCACACAAAAATATAGCAAAACATTTTTAAAAATCTGCAACTTTATGGGAATGATCATCAACAAATGTTAGAGAGGCTTGCACAATTTGATGGTCAAACGACATCCGAGGAGCTCTATACAAAAAAAACTAAATTACTCAAAATGTATGTGCACTTTTTGACCAAAATTTGTAATTTTGTTTTTTGTATAGTTCTCATTGTATGTCATTTGACCACCAAACTTGGCAAGCCTTGATACATCTCCAACGTATCTATAATTTTTGATTGCTCCATGCTATATTATCTACTGTTTTGGACATTATTGGGCTTTATTATCCACTTTTATATTATTTTTGGGACTAACCTATTAACCGGAGGCCCAGCCCAGAATTGTTGTTTTTTTGCCTGTTTTAGGGTTTCGAAGAAAAGGAATATCAAATGGAGTCCAAACGGCATGAAACCTTCGGGAACGTGATTTTATCAACAAACAAGACCCGGGAGACTTGGACCCTACGTCAAGACACAAAAGAGGAGGCCACGAGGTAGGGGGCGCACCTACCCCCCCCCCCCCAGGCGCGCCCTCCACACTCGTGGCCCCCCTGTTGCTCCACTGACGTACTCCTTCCTCCTATATATACCTACGTACCCCCAAACGATCAGATACGGAGCCAAAAACCTAATTCCACCGCTGCAACTTTCTGTATCCACGAGATCCCATCTTGGGGCCTATTCCGGAGCTCCGCCGGAGGGGGCATCGATCACGGAGGGCTTCTACATCAACACCATAGTCTCTCCGATGAAGTGTGAGTAGTTCACCTCAGACCTACGGGTCCATAATTATTAGCTAGATGGCTTCATCTCTCTTTTTGGATCTCAATACAATGTTCTCCCCCTCTCTTGTGGAGAACTATTCGATGTAATCTTCTTTTTGCGGTGTGTTTGTTGAGACCGATGAATTGTGGGTTTATGATCAAGTCTATCTATGAACAATATTTGAATCTTCTTTCAATTTTTTTATGTATGATTGCTTATCTTTGCAAGTCCCTTCGAATTATCAGTTTGATTTGGCCTACTAGATTGATCTTTCTTGCAATGGGAGAAGTGCTTAGCTTTGGGTTCAATCTTGCGGTGTCCTTTCCCAGTGACAGTAGGGGCAGCAAGGCACGTATTGTATTGTTGCCATCGAGGATAACAAGATGGGGTTTTCATCATATGGCATGAGTCTATCCCTCTACATCATGTCATCTTGCTTAAGGCGTTACTCTGTTTTTAACTTAATACTCTAGATGCATGCTGGATAGAGGTCGATGAGTGGAGTAATAGTAGTAGATGCAGGCGGGAGTTGGTCTACTTGTCTCGGACGTCATGCCTATATACATGATCGTACCTAGATATTCTCATAACTATGCTTAATTCTGTTAATTGCTCAACAGTAATTTGTTCACCCACCGTAGAATACTTATGCTCTCGTGAGAAGCCACTAGTGAAACATATGGCCCCCGAGTCTATCTTTATCATATTGATCTCCTACTACTTAGTTATTTCCTTTGCGTTTATTTTACTTTGCATCTTTACCACAAAAATACAAAAAATATTATCTTATCATATCTATCAGATCTCACTCTCGTAAGTTACCGTGTAGGGATTGACAACCCCTATTCACGTTGGTTGCGAGGATTTATTTGGTTTGTGCAGGTACGAGGGACTCGCGCGTAGCCTCCTACTGGATTGATACCTTGGTTCTCAAAAATTGAGGGAAATACTTACGCTACATTGATGCATCATCCCTTCCTCTTCGGTGAAAACCAACGCAGTGCTCAAGAGGTAGCAAGAAGGATTTCTGGCGCCGTTGCCAGGGAGGTCTACGCAAAAGTCAACATACCAAGTACCCATCACATACCCTTATCTCCCGCATTACATTATTTGCCATTTGCCTCTCATTTTCCTCTCCCCCACTTCACCCTTGCCGTTTTATTCACCCTCTCTCTCTATCCTCCCTCTCTTTCTCTATTTGCCTCTTTTCCCCCGCTTGCTTTTTGTTTGCTTGTGTGTTAGTTGCTTTCTTGCCTCAATGACTCTACCTAAATTTGGTGATCTCCACCTTAAAAGGCTAGAAGAGATCGAAAGTAATGTCAGGAGTTTTATGGTTTTGCAATTTGAACATAATAGTTTCTTCAGAAACGAGCTTAAAGAACAGAAAAGTTTTATGAGTTTTATGAATAAAGAGCTTGATGATATGTCTAAAGAATTCGATGGTTTGAGATCCCAAATTGCTCATCTTGGGAAATTAACTGCTGAAATTTCGGATAAGCAGGCTACCTTAGTTAATAAGATGGTTGGTAAACCGGATTGCTATGAAAATAAAGATGAAGATCTAAAAGTTATTGATGTGTCCCCTATTAAATCTTTGTTTTGCAATATGAATCTTGATAATGATGGGACTGAATATGATCCACCTTTACCTAGAAGGCGTTCCAAGAATTCAGAATTTTTTGATCTTGATGCTAAAATTGATAAAAGTGGGATTGAAGAAATTAAAACCCTGGATGTTGCTAAACCCACTATTATGGATTTCAAGGAATTCAACTATGAAAATTTCTCTTTGATTGATTATATTTCCTTGTTACAATCCGTGTTAAATTCTCCTCATGCTTATAGTCAAAATAAAGCGTTTACTACACATATCGTTGATGCCTTGATGCAATCTTATGAAGAAAAACTTGAATTGGAAGTTTATATCCCAAGAAAGCTTTATGATGAGTGGGAACCAACTATTAAAATTAAAATTAAAGACCATGAATGCTATGCTTTATGTGATTTGAGTGCTAGTGTTTCCACGATTCCAAATACTTTGTGTGATTTGTTAGGTTTCCGTGAGTTTGATGATTGCTATTTAAACATGCACCTTGCAGATTCCACTATTAAGAAACCTATGGGAAGAATTAATGATGTTCTTATTGTTGCAAATAGGAATTATGTACCCGTAGATTGTATTGTTCTTGACATAGATTGCAATCCTTCATGTCCTATTATACTTGGTAGACCTTTCCTTAGAATGATTGGTGCAATTATTGATATGAAGGAAGGAAATATTAGATTCCAATTTCCATTAAGGAAAGGCATGGAACACTTTCCAAGAAAGAAAATTAAATTACCTTATGAATCTATTATGAGAGCCACTTATGGATTGCCTACCAAAGATGGCAATACCTAGATCTATCCTTGCTTGTTATGCCTAGCTAGGGGCGTTAAGTGATAGCGCTTGTTGGGAGGCAACCCAATTTTATTTTTATTCCTTGATTTTTGCTCCTCTTTAGTAATAAATAATTTATCTAGCCTCTGTTTTGGTTGTGTTTTTTTGTGTTTAATTAGTGTTTGTGCCAAGAAGAACCATTGGGAAGACTTGGGGAAAGTCTTGTTACACTTGCTGTAAAAAACAGAAACTTTAGTGCTCACGAGAACTGCTGCCGTTTTTATTGGGGAAGTGATATTTAGTTAATTATTTTTGTATATGATTAATATATAAATGCCTCACGTCCAGCAATTTATTTTAGAATTTTTGGGGTTCCAGATCTTGCGCTAGCTGCAGATTACTACAGACTGTTCTGTTTTTGACAGATTCTTCTTTTCGTGTGTTGTTTGCTTATTTTGATGATTCTATGGCTAGTAAAATAGTTTATAAACCATAGAGAAGTTGGAATACAGTAGGTATAACACCAATATAAATAAATAATGAGTTCATTACAGTACCTTGAAGTGGTCTTTTGTTTTCTTTTGCTAACGGAGCTCACAAGATTTTCTACTTTAAGTTTTGTGTTGTGAAGTTTTCAAGTTTTGGGTAAAGATTTGATGGATTATGGAACAAGGAGTGGCAAGAGCCTAAGCTAGGGGATTCCCATGGCACCCCCAAGATAATATAAGGACACCTAAAATCCAAAGCTTGGGGATGCCCCGGAAGGCATCCCCTCTTTCGTCTACTTCTATCGGTAACTTTACTTGGAGCTATATTTTTATTCGCCACATGATATGTGTTTTGCTTGGAGCGTCTTGTATGATTTAAGTCTTTATTTTTTAGTTTAACACAATCATACTTGCTGTACACACCTTTTGAGAGAGCCATACATGATTTGGAATTTGTTAGAATACTCTATGTGCTTCGCTTATATCTTTTGAGTTATATAGTTTTGCTCTAGTGCTTCACTTATATCTTATAGAGCACGGTGGTGGATTTATTTTATAGAAACTATTGATCTCTCATGCTTCACTTAAAATCCTAATATGGTAATTTTCTTAAAATCCTAATATGCTTGGTATACAAGATTAATAATAAAACTTTCTTATGAGTGTGTTGAATACTATGAGAAGTTCGATGCTTGATAATTGTTTTGAGATATGAAGATGGCGATATTAAAATTGTGCTAGTAGATTAATTGTGAATTTGAAGAATACTTGTGTTAAAGTTTGTGATTCCCGTAGCATGCACGTATGGTGAACTGTTATGTGATGAAGTCGGAGCATGATTTATTTTTTGATTGTCTTCCTTATGAGTGGCGGTCGGGGACGAGCGATGGTCTTTTCCTACCAATCTATCCCCCTAGGAGCATGCGCGTAATACTTTGCTTTGATAACTTGTAGATTTTTGCAATAAGTATATGAGTTCTTTATGACTAATGTTGAGTCCATGGATTATATGCACTCTCACCATTCCACCTTCGCTTATACCTATTATGGCATTTCCATAGCCATTCCGAGATATATTGCCATGCAACTTTCCATCGTTCCGTTTATTATGACACACTCCATCATTGTCATATTGCTTAGCATGATCATGTAGTTGACATCGTATTTTTGGCAAAGCCACCATTCATAATTCTCTCATACGTGTCACTCTCGATTCATTGCATATCACGGTACACCGCCGGAGGCATTCATGTAGTCATATTTTGTTCTAAGTATCGAATTGTAATTCTTGAGTTGTAAGAAAAATAAAAGTGTGATGATCATCATTATTAGAGCATTCTCTCAATGAGGAAAGGATGATGGAGACTATGATTCCCCCACAAGTCGGGATGAGACTCCGGACGGAAAAAAAAGAGAAAGAAAAGAGGCCATAAAAAAGAGAAAAGGCCCAAATAAAAAAATGAGAGAAAAAGAGAGAAGGGACAATGTTACTATCCTTTTACCACACTTGTGCTTCAAAGTAGCACCATGATATTCATAGTAGAGAGTCTCTCATGTTATCACTTTCATATACTAGTGGGAATTTTTCATTATAGAACTTGGCTTGTATATATTGCAATGATGGGCTTCCTCAAATCGCCCTAGGTATTCATGAGCAAGAAAGTTGGATGCACACCCACTTAGTTTCTTTTTGAGCTTTCATATACTTATAGCTGTAGTGCATCCGTTGCATGGCAATCCCTACTCACTCACATTGATATCTATTGATGGGCATCTCCATAGACCATTGATACGCCTAGTTGATGTGAGACTATCTTCCCCTTTTTGTCTTCTCCACAACCACCGTTCTATTCCACCTATAGTGCTATGTCCATGGCTCACGCTCATGTATTGCGTGAAAATTGAAACAGTTTTGAGAATGTCAAAAGTATGAAACAATTGATTGGCTTGTCATCGGGGTTGTGCATGATTTAAATATTTTGTGTGGTGAAGATGGAGCATAGCCAGACTATATGATTTTGTAGGGATAACTTTCTTTGGCCATGTTATTTTGAGAAGACATAATTGCTTTGTTAGTATGCTTGAAGTATTATTATTTTTATGTCAATATTAAACTTTTGTCTTGAATCTTTCGGATCTGAATATTCATACCACAATTAAGAAGAATTACATTAAAAATTATGCCAAGTAGCACTCCGCATCAAAAATTCTGTTTTTATCATTTACCTACTCTCGAGGACGAGCAGGAATTAAGCTTGGAGATGCTTGATACGTCTCCAACGTATCTATAATTTTTGATTGCTCCATGCTATATTATCTACTATTTTGGACATTATTGGGCTTTGTTATCCCCTTTTATAATATTTTTGGGACTAACCTATTAATCGGAGGCCCAGCCCAGAATTGCTGTTTTTTGCCTGTTTTAGGGTTTCGAAGAAAAGGAATATGAAACGGAGTCCAAACGGAATGAAATCTTCGGGAACGTGATTTTCTCAACAAACAAGACCCGGGAGACATGGACCCTACGTCAAGACAAAAAAGAGGAGGCCACGAGGTAGGGGGCGCGCCTACCCCCCGCCCCCCAGGCGTGCCCTCCACCCTCGTGGGCCCCCTGTTGCTCCACCGACGTACTCCTTCCTCCTATATAGACCTACGTACCCCCAAACTATCAGATACGGAGCCAAAAACCTAATTCCACCACTGCAACTTTCTGTATCCACGAGATCCCATCTTGGGGCCTGTTCCGGAGCTCCGCCGGAGGGGGCATGGATGAAGTGTGAGTTGTTCACCTCAGACCTACGGGTCCATAGTTATTAGCTAGATGGCTTTTTCTCTCTTTTAGGATCTCAATACAATGTTCTCCACCTCTCTTGTGGAGACTATTCGATGTAATATTCTTTTTCGGTGTGTTTGTTGAGACCGATGAATTGTGGGTTTATGATCAAGTCTATCTATGAACAATATTTGAATCTTCTCTGAATTCTTTTATGTATGATTGGTTATCTTTGCAAGTCTCTTCAAATTATCAGTTTGGTTTGGCCTACTAGATTGATCTTTCTTGCAATGGGAGAAGTGCTTAGCTTTGGGTTCAATCTTGTGGTGTCCTTTCCCATTGACAGCAGGGGCAGCAAGGCACGTATTGTATTGTTCCCATCAAGGATAACAAGATGGGGTTTTCATCATATTGCATGAGTCTATCCGTCTACATCCTGTCATCTTGCTTAAGGCGTTACTCTGTTTTTAACTTAATACTTGATAGGTCCTGTAAGTGCATCTAGTGCCACCCCTAGTTGGTTTTGGAGTATTGACGACAAACCTAGTTGAGAGACTAATGTGTTTGTGAGAATTGCAGGATAACACAGGTAGAAGTCCCTAATTGATTCGGTTTTACTACCAGAGATGACCCCTAAAAATGTATGAAGACATTGAAGTCAAAGGTGGTATATCAAGATATTCACATTGAAGACTATGACAAAAGAAGACACGATATGAAGCCTATGGAGCTCGAAGACTTAGATCTTTCGTAGTTCTTTTTCTTTTGTGTTGAGTCATAGGCACCACCATACTGTTAAGTGGGGTCCAGGAGAACCAGTCTGAATGACTGAAGTGATGCCTAAACCAAAAACCTATGTCTTCCAGTGAAGACAATGAGAGCGAATCTTGTCCAGAGCCGGACAAGTCAGCTTTGCTTGTAGCCCAAGTAAAGTTGCCATGAGAGTTTCAAATCTGACCGTTGAGACACATGTCAGTTCCTTAGTGACCCAGGGTCATTTTGGACAAATCAGGTCGGGTTGCCAAGTGGCTATAAATAGCCCACCCCCTACAACCATAAACTGTGGCTGCTCAGATTGAGAGTACGGCTTTTGTCGTTTGAGAGCAACCCACCTCGAAGCCTTTGAGAGAGAATTCCTTGCGAGGATAAAGCCCTAACCACCAGAGCCAGAGAGAATAGGGCATCACTTAAGTCTTCTTGTCTGTGTGATCTGAAGACTTATTACACTTGAGGATTATGCATCCTCCAGACGGTTAGGCGTCGCGTTTAGAGCATCCAAGAGACATTGTGGATTGCCAGTGAATGAAGTCTGTGAAGGTTTGGGAGTCTACCTTGAAGATTTACCAGAGTGATTGGGTGAGGACTATGTGACCTTAGCTCAAGGAGAATACGGTGAGGACTTGATGTCCTGAGCTGCGTGTTCAGGACTGGGTGTCCGGGACTATGTGTCCTAAGGTTTAAATACCTAGCCGCTCCAACCAGACGTACAGTTGTCACAGCAACTGGAACTGGTCCAACACATCATTGTCTTCAACGAGTCACTGGTTTCATCTTCACTTCCTTTTACTTACTGATTACTCATTGTGAAGTCATTGCATGTCTGTTCTATCTTTTGTCTTCACAACGTGAGTGAATGATCTGTTTGGCTTCATAACATCTTCCTACCTGATCCTTACTACACTATAGCTATTTGTCACTGTGCTTTCACTCTATTGATACTTGACCATGGCTTGCCTAGTGTAGTCTACCTTCCGCTGCATAGTAATAGGCATATCTCTACTGTTTGTCTTCATAACTTCCACATTTTGAAGACTTTCATAAAAATTGCCTATTCACCCCCCTCTAGTCGATATAACGCACTTTCAATTGGTATCAGAGCAAGGTGCTCCCTTTTTCTGTGTGATTCGGTTTAACCACCTGGAGTTTTAGCTATGTTGACTGCAGGGATAATTAAAGTCTCCGCTATGTGCCCCGTCTTCGATGGAACTGAATATCCCTACTGGAAGAATAAGATGCGTATGGATCTTGAAGCCATTGACGTCGACCTATGGTATGTCGTCGAGAACGGCGTTCCCAAGGCTGGAGAAGGTGTCACTGCTGCTGATGTCAAGAAATTCGTTCAACTGGACTCTACTGCGAAGAACATCATCTGTGGTCATCTGACCAAAGGACAGTATGGCCGTGTGAGTGCTTTGAAGACATCCAAGCTGGTCTGGGACTGGCTCTCCAAGGTCAATGAAGGCATCTCAACCCAGAGAGATCAAAGAATCAGTGTCCTTCGCAATCTCTTCAACCGCTTCAAGCGAAATGACAATGAGAATGTCCAGCACACATTTGACCGACTCACTGACATCACAAATGAGCTTCAAGCCCTCGGCGCCACTGAGATTACCAAACACGAAGTCGTCAAGACGCTGCTGAGATCACTTGATAGTTCATTTGACATCCTGGCCCTGATGATCCAACAACGTCCTGATTTCAAGACACTCGATCCGTCTGACATACTTGAGAGGCTCAATACACATGAGTTTCAGCTTTCGGAGAAAAGAGATATCTACGGTCCAAACTATGGGCGAACTCGTGCCTTGAAGGCAAAAGCTGTCTCCTCATCTAAAGAAGAATCTGATAGCAGTCCTGATGATCCTGAAGACATTGGAAGGGAACTTGCTATGCTTGTCAAGAAGTTCCAAAAATTCAAGAAGAAGAGCAAGGAATATGACTCTGACGACAAGAAGAAGAAGAAGAAGAAATACTCAAAGTCTTCTTCCAAGTCTTCCTCAAAGTCTTCATCACACAAGAAGAGCTCATCTGGCAAGGCACGTGCGTTTGTTGGCAAGGAAATGGATTCAGAGGAGGAGTCTGCTTCTGAGGAGGCGGAGGTGGAGTCTGAAGAGGAATCTGACTCAGGCGTCGCAAGTCTGGCTACAGCATACGTTGCCAAGTCCATCTTCAACACTGAAGACAATGACTTCATCAGCGACACCGATGCAAATGACAAGGACTGCTCCGCTTCTACCTACTGCTTCATGGCACGCGGTGCCAAGGTAAACACACGCACTACTCACTATCAAACATCTAGTGACGATGACTCTGATTGTGTTTCAAAACCTAGCTACAAAACACTCGCTAAAATTGCAACTGAACAACAGAAAGCTATGGAACATATTCAAAAACTGTTAGACAGAAGCGATGATCTGTTGGGTGCTGAAATGACTCGATCTGAATCCCTAATTGAAGACATAAAAAATCTTCACGTTAAATATCAGGAACTTGAAAATCGTCATGAAACTCTCTCAACAACTCATGAAAAGCTTTCCTATGATTATCTTCAAAGGAAGCAAGATCTTGAGAAATTGAGAGCGGTTCATGAAGATCTTCAAATGGAAAACGAGTCACTTCGCGCCAAACAGATCAGTCCTGCTTAGGAAGGATTTGAACCACCATGTCTTAAATGCATTGAGCGTGATAATGCTACTTCTGTTGCTGAATGTTCTACTACTACTGCTGTTGCAATATCTTCAACTGTTGATGCAGTAACTAACCCCTCTGTTGAGGATACCACCGCTATTGCTAATGAGAATGCTAGGTTGAAGACATTGCTTGAAACAGGGATGTATAAAAGTCTTCAAGGGCATCAGACACTATGTGATGTCCTCAAAAAGCAGATTCTGAACCGAAACCCTAGGAAAGAGGGTGTTGGGTTCGTAAGGAAAATGAATGCAGATGGCTCTTACTGGAAACCTGAGCAGTACCCCAAAACCATGTGGGTTGCTGCAAAGGAACCTTCAGCAGATCCATCCAATCTAACTGGCTTCACTTGTGCTAACCCCATTATCATTGCTGAATCCTTTGATGCAAACTATATACTGTTTAAGAATCAGAATGGTGAAGTGTTTGCCAGGTACATTGGTACTAACTGCAGGAATGGACCGCCTATGAAGAAGATCTGGGTTCCGAAAAAGTGTCTGGAAAATCTTCCTGTGAATGTCTTCATGACACCTCACTTGAAGAAGACAAACCTCAGACCAAAGGCTTCATACGGTCCAAAGGCTTCATACAAACAGAGGACTCACCTGAGTCGCACTAACGCAAATGTTTTGCAGGGAGACCATACTCAGTCATATGAATATGAGAGCGGTTCATCAAACCGCTATGTTCATAAGACCAAGAACTATTCTGCTTATTCTTATGAGTACTATTGTCCACCTGCAAGACTGTTTGCTAAGGCTTCAAAGCCAAAATTCTCAGATGCTGCACTTAGACTTATTGCTTCTAAGCCACCCTTGAAGATGTGGGTGGTTAAGAAGGCTTAACTCTCTTTTGCAGGGAATGGTCTCCAGCAGAAAACCAAAATCGTCTGACGCTATTGCTGGGGACCTTAAACATCTTGTAGGGCGCAAGATCAAATGCCCAAATGGTCTTACTATGTACTTCGTACCTGAATCGCTTGCTACTCTCCCTATTAGTCCTAACCTGGATCTAAGCTTTCATAACCCACTGGTTCGTCAAATGTTTTTGCTTCACAATGCTCTTGGTGAAGCCTATCCCCCTAACTGCACTGTAGGGTACGACACCAGCGTCTTCAGAATGGATTATTGACAGTGGGTGTACAAATCACATGACTGGCAAAAGAAGTCTTCTTATGGACTCAACCTTACGTCCATCCGACAAGAGTCACATCACATTTGCTGACACTGGTAAAAGTAAGGTATTGGGTCTAGGTAGAGTTGCAATCTCAAGGGATCAACACATGGATAAAGTCATGCTTGTTGAATCCCTTGGCTTCAACTTAATGTCTGTCTCAATGCTTTGCGATTTGAACATGATCGTAATGTTTGGAAAATATCGTTGCCTTGTACTAATGGAATCTGACAAGTCTCTAGTGTTTGAAGGGTATCGAAAAGATGATTTGTACGTGGTAGATTTCTCAGCAGGGCCACAACTTGCAGTATGTCTTCTAGCAAAGGCTTCAGAATGCTGGCTATGGCATCGGAGGCTTGGACATGCTGGCATGAGGAACCTCCACACCCTCGCGAAGAAGAAGCATGTCATAGGCATCGAGGGCGTCAAGTTCAAGAAAGACCATTTATGCGGTGCCTGTGAAGCAGGGAAAATGACGAGGGCCAAACATCCCTCGAAGACAATCATGACTACTACTCAACCCTTCGAACTGCTCCACATGGATCTTTTCGGTCCCACTCATTACTCAACTCTAACTACTACTGCTTGCCTCTATGGCTTCGTTATTGTTGATGATTATTCTAGATATACTTGGGTGCACATAATCCTTTACAAGACTGAAGTGCAGGATGTCTTCAGACGCTTCGCCAATCGTGCTATGAACAATTTTGGCGCCAAGATAAAGCACATCAGAAGTGACAATGGCACTGAATTCAAGAACACTGGCCTTGATACATATCTTGATACCTTGGGCATCACACATGAATTCTCAGCCCCGTACACGCCACAGCAGAATGGCGTCGTCGAACGCAAGAACAGAACACTAATTGAGATGGCCAGAACGATGCTAGATGAATACAAGACTCCAAGAAAATTCTGGCCCGAAGCCATTGATACTGCATGTCATACAATCAATCGTGTTTATCTTCACAAGCTACTGAACAAGACATCTTATGAGCTCCTTACTGGCAAAAAGCCAAATGTCAGTTACTTCAGAGTATTTGGCGCAAGGTGCTGGATCAAGGACCCACATCACACCTCAAAATTTGCACCAAAAGCACATGAGGGTTTTATGCTTGGATATGGAAAGGATTCGCACTCCTACAGAGTCTTCAATCTCTTTCATTACAAAGTGGTTGAAACAGTGGATGTGCGGTTCGATGAGACCAACGGATCACAAAGAGAGCAGCTGCCAAGTGTGCTAGATGAAGTTCCATCCAGTGAATCAATCAAGCTAATGGGAACTGGAGAGATTATACCTTCTGAAGCTCATCCTGAAGAAGAACTTATCATTTCAGCACCTGATCAACATGAAGACATTGCTCAGCCTGAAGACATTCCTTCCAACAACGACAGTGAACAGCAAGAGCAAAGTCTTCGCCCTGTACATCCTCGCGTTGCCAATGAAGTGCAGATTGAAAGAATAATTGATAGCATCAATGCACCTGGTCCACTCACTCGTTCAAGGGCAACTCAGCTAGCAAATTTCTGTGGGCACTTCGCATTCGTCTCAATATCAGAACCCAAGAAAGTTGAAGAAGCCTTCATGGAACCTGAATGGATTCAAGCTATGCAAGAAGAGCTTCAACAGTTTGAGCTGAATAATGTATGGGAACTGGTTAAGCGTCCTGATCCACGGAAGCACAACATAATAGGCACCAAATGGATATACCGCAACAAGCAAGATGAGCATGGTCAAGTTGTCAGAAACAAAGCTCGTCTCGTTGCTCAAGGATATACTCAAGTGGAAGGCATTGACTTCGATGAAACATTTGCTCCTGTGGCTAGGCTTGAAGCCATACGCATACTGCTGGCCTATGCAAATCATCATAACATACTTCTATATCAAATGGATGTGAAGAGTGCCTTTCTCAATGGCAAGATTGAAGAAGAAGTGTATGTTGCACAACCGCCTGGCTTTGAAAATCCAAAACATCCTGACATGGTATACAAGCTCAACAAGGCACTGTATGGCCTCAAACAAGCCCCTAGGGCCTGGTATGACACACTCAAATACTTCCTGAAGAGCAAAGGCTTCATACCTGGTTCCCTAGATCCCACTCTTTTCACGAAGACATATGATGGTGAACTGTTTGTGTGCCAAATATATGTGGATGACATTATCTTCGGCTGCA
The DNA here is from genome assembly GCF_018294505.1 of Triticum aestivum. Lineage (NCBI taxonomy): Eukaryota > Viridiplantae > Streptophyta > Magnoliopsida > Poales > Poaceae > Triticum > Triticum aestivum. Next base: position 27,277,623 of record NC_057800.1, on the reverse strand, counting down.
CCAATCAGAAGTACAGTGAAGAGTTTGGATATATGATGCAAGAGCAATATCAGATGTCCATGATGGGGGAGCTGAAGTTCTTCCTTGGTCTTCAAATACGACAACAACGCAATGGCATCTTCATATCTCAAGAGAAGTATCTCAAAGATTGCCTGAAGAAGTTCGGTATGCAAGACTGCAAAGGCTTCACAACACCAATGCCAGCCAAACATCATCTGGGTCCTGACGACAATGGTAAAGAGTTCGATCAAAAGGTATACCGCTCCATGATTGGTTCTTTACTTTATCTATGTGCATCTAGGCCAGATATTATGCTTAGTGTTTGCATGTGTGCTCGATTTCAAGCGGCACCAAAGGAGTCGCATCACTTAGCTGTGAAGCGAATTCTTCGATATTTGGCTCACACCCCAACTCTAGGATTATGGTATCCAAAGGGCTCAGAGTTTGATTTGGTTGGATTCTCGGATGCTGATTATGCTGGTGACAAAGTTGATCGCAAGTCTACATCAGGCACATGTCACTTTCTGGGACGATCACTTGTATGTTGGTCTTCAAAGAAGCAGAACTGTGTATCTCTCTCCACTGCTGAATCTGAATACATTGCTGCTGGATCTTGCTGCGCTCAGCTTCTGTGGATGAAGCAAACACTCAAGGACTATGGCATTCATCTGAAGCAAGTGCCACTTTACTGCGACAACGAAAGCGCCATCAAGATTGCCAACAACCCAGTTCAGCACTCGAAGACAAAGCACATTGAAATTCGTCATCACTTTCTCAGAGATCATGTTGTGAAGGAAGACATTGATATCATACACGTCAACACTGAAGAGCAATTGGCAGATATCTTCACCAAGCCCTTGGATGAGAAGAGGTTTTGCAAGTTACGGTGTGAGCTAAATATCCTGGAATCCTCAAATGTCCTGTGATCAGGCACACATCCTAACCCTTATGCATATTGATGACTTAGATGTGCAACACACGAAGTGAAGTATATCTTCAATCAATGAAGACATACATTCTAAGTGTGAATACATTAATGTGGAATTTGACTTCGGAGCGCCACGATAATTGTGCGCCGTGTCTGGGTCTAATACTTCCTATACGGTGGGTAACGCCACCACCAAACGTTCTATTTTGAAGTGTTTCTCTCATGGCGTTACCTTGCAATGTCTTCACATTTGGTTTGGCTTCGAACTCAACATATTTTCATGATTATCTTCACTATGTTGATTATATATATATATATATATATATATATATGCTAGTGTTCTGTCCTCTACAACATTCACTTATAGCTATGTCTTCGTGTTGAATCTTTTGAACTAAGTGAATGTGATCGGACCCCAAACTTCTCTATGCTTTCTATCTCAAACTCTATCTCTCTAAGTCATATGCATTCTATTGAAACTGTCGAATGTCTTCACTGCGTCCTTGTCAGCAGAAGATATAGAGACAACCATAAAGTCCGTTTTCAATGCTCATTCCTCCACATAAAATCCGGAGAAGCAGGAACGACCACCCGACAATCCAGGCGTGCGTGGGACGTGGAACAAACCCCAAACTTCCGCAAACTGGCCACGCATTCCTCAGATGCGAATCGCCAGGGGCACCTGTGTAATAGCACAGTGCCGCCCTTGTGCCTATAAATACACACTCACAGCGGTAACTATCTCTTCTTCCACCCTCGCACGAACCCTAGCGCCACCGCTAGCTCTCGACGACGCCGGCGACGAAGCGCTTCGCTGCCGCAACCTCTCCGACGCCGTCTTCACGCCGACCGCGGACATCGTCCTCTCCGCCGTCGCCGTAGGTCTCCTCCGTCGCCAAGTTAGGGCACGGACGAGTGAACTGCTCGGCCTCATCTCTCGCTCCGTCTAGCAGTTCTCAGTGTGGTAAATAAAACTGCCTTTTTACAGCACCGTTGATCCTATTGATCTGTCACTTTCTACCACAAGAAGTTTCTGTTCACACAAGCTAGATCTCTCTCAAACTGCATCTCATAACATGCCTAGTATATTCACTTGTGCTTCACAAAGTAGTTAGATTCCTCACTTGTACTGATCTGTGGATTCGTACAAATCTGGAACCAACTTCTTATCTATGAGTGAATGTCTTCGCACGATGAGGTCAATGTCTTCTAAACTGATTTATCTTCAAAATCTTCTGAGAATGCATATGACCTCTTCCCCTTCCCTCGCACCTTAATGCTGTCACAGGTACATGTCCGTGGGAGAATCCTTTGGTTCTCATAGTCTGCATTCATTTGCAGAATTCTTACAGCATCACATAAATTCTCCTGAAGCCAGTTCCTGTTGGTCCAGCAAGAGAAAGCCTTTGAACGTCTTGAAGCCTTTCAAGTTAAAGTTTATGGCTTCAGAGAAAGCAACAAGGAAGGGGGGCAGACAACGTCGTGGCGGAACATCCAAAGATCTGCCTGATGAACTCGCAGAAATGTATAAGACAGATCCTGAAGAGGATTATGGTCAGCGCAAGACCCAAATCCAATGGATTCGACGCTATTGGGCAGAACAATGGTTCAAGTCGCTTCACAACCCAAGAGTATGCTGAGAAAAGCGCCATCAAAAGACCGTGGGGAGACATCTTATACAAGAATCTCCAACCCAAGTCCAGAGATGAAGCTATTGCCCAAAGCTTCTATCCATGCATGGCTCGTGGGCCACAGCCTGATGATGCACATCTGTCGTCACTACTCTGGTGTCGTGACGACAATCTGTTCAAGTGCAACTTCCAGTTTGCCCAAAACTCAGCGAAGCAGAACAAGAAGAAATTTGGGTTAGACTTCAACCCTGGTCCCTCAGCACCAAGGGCAGATGGCACACGAGAAGCAGAACCCAATGTCATCGGTCCGTATGCCAACCTTGAAGGCCTCATCACCTACATCTTGGTTCAAGGGACTACAGTGAATGAGCCTGCAGCTGACACTGAGTCTGATGAAACGCCTGCAGTGCCTGCAGTGCCGAAGCCGAAGCAGTTGAAGAAGCCAAAAGCTTCAAAGCCAGCCCCTTCACCAAAATTTCAAAGGCGAAGCCATTGGCGACTGCACCTCCTGAAGACAGTTTGCAGTCTGAAGACCTATCACGCGTCTCAAGGCACCAGAAGGCCAAGATGCCTCTGTCTCACACTGGCAAAGAGCTCACAGCTGCTGCCATCCTGCGCAGTGAAGCCATTGATCTGTCAAGTGATGAAGATCTTGGAGATGACGCTCTTGAGCAACTCATCAAGAGCAAAGAAGAAGCAGAAATCTTCAACAATCTGCCTCTCTTTGATGTCGCCATCATCCACAACTTCATTGACGAGTGGTTTGCCACACCAAACATCAGCTTTGAAGATCTACAGCTGCCCGTTGGCCTCAGCGTCAGAACTTGCTATTGCCCAGCGCATTGTTGAACTGAAGCAGAAAATTGATCATGAAAAGGCTCAGTTCAAGAAGCATATGGCCAAGCTCAGCGTGCAAGAAGTGAAGAGCTTCAAGATCATGTTGCATGAGCTAAAGGAAAACTTTCTGAAGAAGCGTGCAGAAGCTCAGGGTTCACGTGAGCGGATGAAGACTCTGGCTGACAGATGTGTGCAAGCCTACAATGAGGCTGAGAAGCGCAAGGCACTTGGGCGTCCTGGCATCGACCCCAAGATGGCCGCAAAGAAAAAGAAGAAGACTGTTCCAGCTGAACCAGAGGCACCAAGGCAGGAAGCAGTTCCGCTTGTCTTCCCAACTGCAACGACTGGCTCGAAGCCAAAGAGCCGGTCAACCGCTTCAGAGCTCAAGAAGACGAGAACTGCAGAGGCTGAAGCCAGGAAGAGGAAACACTCTGAAGCCTCTCCTTCTGCCCCCACTCAGAAAAAGCGAAAGATCAAGAAAGCTCGGGCTGCTCCCACAGAGCCCTTGATAGTTGAACCTATTTCTATGGTTCACCCTGACGCAGAACGTCAACTGACGGTTCATGAGCCTGCTTCCACAGAGGCTCCTGAAGCTGAAGACATTCCAGCAGCTGATCCCATCGCTGCTGAAGACATTGGTCATCGTGACAATGTAGAAGATGATGCAGCCCTTCCTCAGTTAGAACACAGCGAACTCATCAGCATTGGTCGTCCACTGACGCCAATTGCACAGGATGCTTCATGGGCGGATCGCCCTCAAGAGGAAGAAGACTATGAGGCCCAGCCCACTCCAACCCCACAGGCGTCGTCTGCGTTCCGCAGGCTTCGCAAAGGTCCAAGGCCTCAAGTCTATGCTGAAGACATTCCGGCTGCATCAGCCGCAGAAGAAGCACCACAAGAGCCCACTCCTCTGCTCCACCAAGAAGCAGTTCTCCAGGAGAACGTGCTTGTGACCGACCCTCCAGCTAGTCAAGCGGAGGATGAAAATCTTGAGGCTGCCACAACCAACAACGAAGCTAATGTGGAGCCCTCCCCAGCAAAAGCTTCAGAAGACAGCGAAGCCACTGAACCCACAACTTCTGTTCCTGAGTCTGCTGCAGGTCCCCAATTCAACTATCATGTTGAGCACAGGCCTCAGGTCCAGAAGCCAATCCCCAGACTGCCAAGGTTTCCAGGTCCTGCATCAGCACCTGGCTCCTTCAACATCAATGGCTTCAGGGCAGACAACACGTTCTTCGATAGCTCCAAGAACCCCTACTCAAGAGAAAGGATATCATCTGATCGGTTCTGGAGCTATCCTCAGCGAAGCTACTACTCTTGCATTCTTTACAACCAAGGTCGCATCTTTCCACACAAGCGCCTTGACGTTGAAGCTATAGCTGGTCTGCCCTGTCTAGAAGAAGCGTTGGATTGCTTCAAGCAAGTGGGTCTGCTGCAGTTTGTCACTGATGAAGAGCATTGGAATGAAGAGCTGCTGCTACAATTCTATGCCACCCTTCACATCAAAGGATACAGCAGAGATCCGAAGACTTGGATCCTGGAGTGGATGACTGGCAACGTCCATCATGAAGCCAATGCATTTGACATCATTGAGCTCACTGGCTTGCCCACTCCAGGCGATCTTTTTGAGCAAGGCTGTCAACTGCATGCTGAAGCTATTGAGAGCATCTTTCAGCGGCCAGAACCTAATATGAGCCAAATGCTCAGCATGATGAAGCCATTGCCCCCAGATGCTGCGTATCCCACAGAGTTCTTCGTTGAAGACCTTGAGTACCTGCCCAGAACCATCTATCACATCATCCGGCGGACTCTCTGGCCTATCAAAGGGCACTCTCCAAATGCCAAGCTTCAGGGTGCAATGAAGACTTTAGTCTTCAACATACTTCATGGCAAATGCTTCAATGCACAGGACTTCTTCATACGCCAACTTGCTGCATCAGGCATGGATCTGTTTGGTTTGAAATTCTACGCCCCTTGGGTCATGCGGCTGATCAAGCTACACTCCGCCATCAAGTATCAGCCCTCAGCCCGCAACCATCGGATCTTCCTGCCTGACGTGGACATGTCAACTGAAGCCATATATTCTGAGCCTGGCAAGCAACCTCTAAGTCTTCAGAATGCAGAACATCAGAGCTTCACTCAGAATGTTGAAGGCGTTGAAGCAGTTTCTCGGGTGTATCCTTTGGCTGGCACTACACGTGCACCACACCCTGCTTCAACTGAAGCCACTGACAGTGCCACTGCTTCAAGACCCAAGAAGCGCACTCGCGTTCTCAACGACCGAGAGCTTCTTGTGGCCCTTCATCAGAAACAAGATAGGCATCATGACTGGCTGAAGCGTCAGATGAAAAGCCTCTTGGTGGATGTTAATCGCACTCGAAATCTTGCCACCAAGAACGCTTTCGTTGCCCATGAAACCTGTCGCCGCACATGGAAAGGGCTAACGATGATGCTTTCTGAAGCTGATCTTCAAGAGGATGGCTTCACTGAGAGATTCAAATTTGACTCCACACCTCCTCGAAGAGCTGTGCTGCTGGGGACTCCATCTCTTGAAGACTCTGAGTTTTCTTCCTCTGCTGCCACAGTCACTGCCAGAATCATTGAGGAAGAAGACGATGCTACTTCACCACCATCTGCTTCAGCACCTCCAAGCTCTTCTGCACCGCCAAACAACATCAACAACCCTGCTACTTCATCTACTCCTCATGGGAACGAGTAGAGGCTCTATGTCTTCAAACCTTTTTGGTCATTACTGACAAAAGGGGGAGAAGCATATGAGATTGATAGTCTTCAAGCGGGTTCATATGGGCGGGTGCCTTATATTTTGCTTCGTGCTTACAACTCTCGTTTTTGCTACATTTGGTTCTTATGAGTTGTAACACTTAAACCAGATGGTCGTCTGCTACTTGTTTGCCACCCTGTTTTGCGAAGATAAATTCCGCATGTGCGACGATAAATTCCGCACTTATCTCATTCTGCAGACGTCCATTTTCCATTATGCATGTCATTATCTTCATATACTTTCACATGCATAGTGGATTGTCATCATAAGCTGAAGTGGATCTCCACAAGTACAACCTGCCATGTGCATTTGCATTCCAAAAGCAAATTAACTTATATGCACATCTTCAGGGGGAGCCCTTGCAACTTATGAAGACAATTCCTTATCCTTTACAATTTCACAGACTATATTCCCCGTTGAAAACTTCAACTAGTTTGTCATCAATCACCAAAAAGGGGGAGATTGTAAGTGCATCTAGTGCCACCCCTAGTTGGTTTTGGAGTATTGACGACAAACCTAGTTGAGGGACTAATGTGTTTGTGAGAATTGCAGGATAACACAGGTAGAAGTCCCTCATTGATTCGGTTTTACTACCAGAGATGACCCCTAAAAATGTATGAAGACATTGAAGTCAAAGGTGGTATATGAAGATATTCACATTGAAGACTATGACAAAAGAAGACACGATATGAAGCCTATGGAGCTCGAAGACTTAGATCTTTCGTAGTTCTTTTTCTTTTGTGTTGAGTCATAGGAACCACCGTACTGTTAAGTGGGGTCCAGGAGAACCAGTCAGAATGACTGAAGTGATGCCTAAACCAAAAACCTATGTCTTCGAGTGAAGACAATGAGAGCGAATCTTGTCCAGAGCCGGACAAGTCAGCTTTGCTTGTAGCCCAAGTAAAGTTGCCATGAGAGTTTGAAATCTGACCGTTGAGACACGTGTCAGTTCCTTAGTGACCCAGGGTCATTTCGGACAAATCAGGTCGGGTTGCCAAGTGGCTATAAATAGCCCACCCCCTACAACCATAAACGGTTGGCTGCTCAGATTGAGAGTACGGCTTTTGTCGTTTGAGAGCAACCCACCTCGAAGCCTTTGAGAGAGAATTCCTTGCGAGGATAAAGCCCTAACCACCAGAGCCAGAGAGAATTGGGCATCACTTAAGTCTTCTTGTCTGTGTGATCTGAAGACTTATTACACTTGAGGACTGTGCATCCTCCAGACGGTTAGGCGTCGCGTTCAGAGCATCCAAGAGACATTGTGGATTGCCAGTGAACGAAGTCTGTGAAGGTTTGGGAGTCTACCTTGAAGACTTACCAGAGTGATTGGGCGAGGACTATGTGACCTTAGCTCAAGGAGAATACGGTGAGGACTTGGTGTCCTGAGCTGCGTGTTCAGGACTGGGTGTCCGGGACTGTGTGTCCTAAGGTTTAAATACCTAGCCGCTCCAACCAGACGTACAGTTGTCACAGCAACTGGAACTGGTCCAACACATCATTGTCTTCAACGAGTCACTGGTTTCATCTTCACTTCCTTTTACTTACTGATTACTCATTGTGAAGTCATTGCATGTCTGTTCTATCTTTTGTCTTCACAACGTGAGTGAATGATCTGTTTGGCTTCATAACATCTTCCTACCTGATCCTTATTACACTACAGCTATTTGTCACTGTGCTTTCACTCTGTTGATACTTGACCATGGCTTGCCTAGTGTAGTCTACCTTCCGCTGCATAGTAATAGGCATATCTCTACTGTTTGTCTTCATAACTTCCATGTTTTGAAGACTTTCATAAAAATCGCCTATTCACCCCCCCCCGCCTCTAGTCGATATAACGCACTTTTAGGTCCATTTTGCATCATGCTTTTATATCGATATTTGTTGCATTATGGGATGTTATTTCACATTATGTCACAATACTTATGGCTATTCTCTCTTATTTTACAAGGTTTACATAAGGAGGGAGAATGCCGGCAGCTGGAATTCTGGGCTGGAAAAGGAGCAAATATTAGAGACCTATTCTGCACAACTCCAAAAGTCCTGAAAGTCCACGGAATACCTTATAATAAATAATGAAAAATCCTCGCCAAATATGAAGACCAGGGGGCCCACACTCTTCTCATGAGGGTGGGGGGCGCCCCCCCCCTAGGGCGTGCCCCCCTACCTCGTGGGCCCCCTGGTGACTCTCCGATGACCATCTTCTCCTATATGAAGTCTTTCGTCAAAAAAAAATAAGAAGCAACCTTTCGGGACGAAACTCCGCCGCCACAAGGCGGAACCTTGGCGGATCCAATCTAGAGCTCCGGCAGAGCTGTTCTGCCGGGGAAACTTCCCTCCCGGAGGGGGAAATTATCACCGTCGTCATCACCAACGCTCCTCTCATTGGGAGAGGGCAATCTCCATAAACATCTTCACCAACACCATCTCATCTCAAAACCCTAGTTCATCTCTTGTATCCAATTCTTGTCTCCAAGTCCGGGATTGGTGCTAGTAGGTTGCTAGTATTACTCCTTGTAGTTGATGCTAGTTGGTTTAATTGGTGGAAGATCATATGTTCATATCCTTTATGCATATTATTACCCCTCTGATTATGAACATGAATATGCTTTGTGAGTAGTTACGTTTGTTCCCGAGGACAAGGGAGAAATCTTGCTATTAGTAGTCATGTGAATTTGGTATTCGTTTGATATTTTGATGAGATGTTTGTTGTCTAGCCTCTAGTGGTGTTATGTGAACGTCAACTAAATAACACTTCACCATTATTTGGGCCTAGAGGAAGGCATTGGGAAGTAATAAGTAGATGACGGGTTGCTAGAGTGACAGAAGCTTAAACCCTAGTTTATGCGTTGCTTCGTAAGGGGCTGATTTGGATCCATATGTTTCATGCTATGGTTAGGTTTACCTTAATACTTTTGTTGTAGTTGCGGATGCTTGCAATATAGGTTAATCATAAGTGGGATGCTTGTTCAAGTAAAAACAACACCCAAGCAACAGTCCACCCACATGTCAAATTATCAAAGTACCGAACGCGAATCATATGAACGTGATGAAAACTAGCTTGATGATATTCCCATGTGTCCTCGGGAGGGCTTTTCCTTATATAAGAGTTTGTCCAGGCTTGTTCTTTCCTACAAAAAGGATTGGTCCACCTTGCTGCACTTTATTTACTTTTGGTACTTGTTGCTCGTTACAAATTATCTTATCACAAAACTATCTGTTACCACTTAGTTCAGTACTTGCAGAGAATACCTTGCTGAAAACCGTTTATCATTTCCTTCTGCTCCTCGTTGGGTTTGACACTCTTACTTATCGAAAGGACTGCGATAGATCCCCTATACTTGTGGGTCATCAAGACTCTTTTCTGGTACCGTTGCCGGGGAGTGAAGCGCCTTTGGTAGGTGGAATTTGGTAAGTAAAAATATATATAGTGTGCTGAAATTTACTGTCACTTGTTACTATGGAAAGTAATCCTCTGAGGGGCTTGTTCGGGGTATCTTCACCCCGACCAGTAGAGCAAAGAGTTGCTCCTCAACCTACTGAACCTATTGAAAATGAATATGAAAATGAAATTCCTTATGAGTATCCTTCCGGTATGATAGAAAAACTGCTAGCTAATCCTTTTACAGGAGATGGTACAAAGCATCCTGATGAACACCTAATATATGTGGATGAAGTTTGTGGATTATTTAAGCTTGCAGGTATACCCGATGATGTTGCTAAGAAGAAGGTCTTCCCTTTATCTTTGAAGGGAGACACATTGATATGGTATAGGCTATGTGATACGAGATCATGGAACTATAAAAGATTGAAATTAGAATTTCATCAAAAGTATTACCCTATGCATCTTGTTCATCGTGATCGCAATTATATATATAATTTTTGGCCTCGTGAAGGAGAAAGCATCGCTCAAGCTTGGGGGAGGCTTAAATCAATGTTATATTCATGCCCCAATCATGAGCTCTCAAGAGAAATGATTATTCAAAAATTTTATGCTCGGCTTTCTGATAACAATCGCACCATGCTTGATACTTCTTGTTCTAGCTCTTTTATGATGAAGACTATTGAATTCAAATGGGATTTATTGGATAGAATTAAACGCAACTCTGAAGATTGGGACCTCAACAATGGTAAGGAGTCAGGTATGAAACCTAAGTTTGATTGTGTTAAATCTTTTATGGATACCGATATTTTCCGTAAGTTTAGCACTAAATATGGACTTGATTCTGAGATAGTAGCTTCTTTCTATGAATCTTTTGCTACTTATGTTGATCTCCCTAAGGAGAAGTGGTTTAAATATCATCCTCCCATAGAAGTAAAAGTAGCTGCACCTATTAAAGTTGAAGAAAAGACTATGACCTATAATGATCCTATTGTTCCTACTTCTTATGTTGAGAAACCACCTTTCCCTGTTAGAATAAAGGATCATGCTAAAGCTTCAACTGTGGTTCGTAAAAGCAATATTAAAACATATACACCTCCTGAGCAAGTTAAAGTAGAACCTAATGTTGCTATTGTTAAAGATCTCTTGTCTGGTAATATTGATGGGCATGTTATTTACTTCTGTAATGAAACTGCTAGAATTGCTAAACCCAGTGATACAGATAAACCTAGACCTGTGGTAGGCATGCCTGTTATTTCTGTTAAAATAGGAGATCATTGTTATTATGGCTTATGTGATATGGGTGCTAGTGCTAGTGCAATACCTATTGACTTATACAAAGAAATTATGCATGACATTGCACCTGTTGAGTTAGAAGAAATTGATGTTACAATTAAACTTGCTAATAGAGATACTATCTCACCAATAGGAATTGTTGTAGATGTTGAAGTCTTGTGCGGGAAAATTAAATATCCTGCTGATTTTCTTGTTCTTAGTTCCCCACAAGATAGCTTTTGTCCCATTATATTTGGTAGACCCTTCTTGAATACAGTTAATGCTAGGATAGACTGCGAAAAGAATGTTGTTACTATTGGCTTGGATGATATGACTCATGAGTTTAATTTCTCTAAATTTAGTAAACAACACCGTGAAGAAGAATTGCCTAGTAAGGATGAAATTATTGTTCTTTCTTCTATTGTCGTACCTCCTAGTGATCCTTTAGAACAATATTTGCTAGACCATGAGAATGATATGTTTATGAATGAAAGAAGGGAAATAGATGAAGTATTCTTTAAACAAGAACCTATGCTGAAACACAATTTGCCTGTTGAAATCCTGGGGGATCCCCCTCCACCTAAGGGTGATCCCGTATTTGAGCTTAAACCGTTGCCTGATAATCTTAAATATGCTTATCTTGATGAAAAGAAGATATATCCTGTGCTAACCTTTCAGAGCATGAAGAAGAAAGATTATTGAAAACTCTGAGGAAGCACCGTGCTGCTATTGGATATACTCTTGATGATCTTAAGGGCATTAGTCCCACTCTATGTCAACATAAAATAAATTTGGAACCAGATGCCAAACCAGTTCGTGATCCTCAACGACGTCTGAATCCTAAAATGAAAGAAGTGGTAAGAAAAGAAATACTAAAGCTTCTGGAGGCAGGTATAATTTATCCCGTTGCTGATAGTCAGTGGGTAAGTCCTGTTCATTGTGTCCGTAAGAAGGGAGGTATTACTGTTGTTCCTAATGATAAAGATGAATTGATTCCACAAAGAATTATTACATGTTATAAGATGGTAATTGATTTCCGCAAATTAAATAAGGCTACTAAGAAAGATCATTACCCCTTACCTTTTATCAATCAAATGCTAGAAAGATTATGCAAACATACACATTACTGCTTTCTAGATGGTTATTCTGGTTTCTCTCAAATACCTGTGTCGGCGAAAGATCAATCAAAGACTACTTTTTACATGCCCTTTTGGTACTTTTTCTTATAGACGTATGCCTTTTGGTTTATGTAATGCACCTGCTACCTTTAAAAGATGCATGATGGCTATATTCTCTGACTTTTGTGAAAAGATTTGTGAGGTTTTCATTGACGACTTTTCCGTCTATGGATCTTCTTTTGATGATTGCTTGAGCAATCTTGATTGAGTTTTGCAGAGATGTGAAGAAACTAATCTTGTCTTGAATTGGGAAAAGTGCCACTTTATGGTTAATGAGGGTATTGTCTTGGGGCATAAAGTTTCTGAAAGAGGTATTGAAGTTGATAAAGCCAAGGTTGATGCTATTGAAAAGATGCCATGTCCCAAGGACATCAAAGGTATAAGAAGTTTCCTTGGTCACGCCGGATTTTATAGGAGGTTCATTAAGGACTTCTCAAAAATTTCTTGGCCTCTGACAAATTTATTACAAAAAGATATACCATTTGTCTTTGATGATGATTGTGTAGAGGCATTTGAAATACTTAAGAAAGCATTAGTCTCTGCACCTGTTGTTCAGCCACCTAATTGGAATTTACCCTTTGAAATTATGTGTGATGCTAGCGATTATGCTGTAGGTGATGTTCTAGGGCAAAGAGTTGATAAGAAATTAAATGTTATCCATTATGCTAGTAAGACTCTAGACAATGCTCAAAGTAATTATGCTACTACTGAAAAAGAACTTTTAGTAGTTGTATTTGCTTGTGATAAGCTCAGACCTTATATTGTTGATTCTAAAGTAACTATCCACAATGATCATGCTGCTATTAAATATCTTATGGAGAAGAAAGATGCTAAACCTAGACTTATTAGATGGGTTCTCTTGCTACAAGAATTTGATTTGCATATTGTTGATAGAAAAGGAGCTGAGAAGCCCGTTGCAGACAACTTATCTAGGTTAGAGAATGTTCTTGATGACCCACTACCTATTGATGATAGCTTTCCTGATGAACAATTAAATGTCATAAGTACTTCTCGTAATACCCCTTGGTATGCTGATTATGCTAATTACATAGTTGCTAAATTTATACCACCTAGCTTCACATACCAACAAAAGAAAAAGTTCTTCTATGATTTGAGACATTACTTTTGGGATGACCCACATCTTTATAAAGAAGGAGTAGATGGTGTTATTAGACGTTGTGTACCTGAGCATGAACAGGAACAGATCCTACGCAAGTGCCACTCCGAAACTTATGGAGGACACCACGCGGGAGATAGAACTGCACATAAGGTATTGCAATCCGGTTTTTATTGGCCTACTCTCTTCAAGGATGCCCGTAAGTTTGTCCTATCTTGTGATGAATGTCAAAGAATTGGTAATATTAGTAGACATCAAGAAATGCCTATGAATTATTCACTTGTTATCGAACCATTTGATGTTTGGGGCTTTGATTATATGGGACCTTTTCTTGCCTCTAATGGATATACACATATTTTAGTTGCTGTTGATTACGTTACTAAGTGGGTAGAAGCTATTCCAACTAGTAGTGCTGATCATAACACTTCTATTAAAATGCTTAAAGAAGTTATTTTTCCAAGGTTTGGAGTCCCTAGATATTTAATGACTAATGGTGGTTCACGTTTTATTCATGTGTCTTTCCGTAAAATGCTTGCTAAATATGACGTCAATCATAGAATTGCATCTCCGTATCACCCACAGTCTAGTGGTCAAGTAGAATTGAGTAATAGAGAACTCAAATTAATTTTGCAAAAGACTGTGAATAGATCTAGAAAGAATTGGTCCAAGAAACTTGATGATGCATTATGGGCCTATAGAACTGCATATAAAAATCCTATGGGTATGTCTCCGTATAAAATGGTATATGGAAAAGCATGTCACTTACCTCTATAACTAGAACATAAGGCATATTGGGCTATTAAAGAGCTCGACTATGATTTTAAACTTGCCGGTGAAAAGAGGTTATTTGATATTAGCTCACTTGATGAATGGAGAACCCAAGCTTATGAAAATGCCAAGTTGTTTAAAGAAAAGGTTAAAATATGGCATGACAAAAGGATACAAGAGCGTGAGTTTAATGTAGGTGATTATGTATTGCTATACAACTCTCGTTTAAGATTTTTTGCAGGAAAACTTCTCTCTAAATGGGAAGGCCCCTATGTTATCGAGGAGGTCTATCGTTCCGGTGCCATAAAAATCAACAACTTCAAAGGCACAAATCCGAAGGTGGTAAACGGTCAAAGAATCAAACACTATATCTTAGCTAATCCCATAAATGTTGAAACCAATATTATAGAAACCGTAACCCTGGAGGAATACATAAGGGACACTTTCCAGAACATTTCAGACTCCGAAAAGGAATAGGTATGTGGTACGGTAAGTAAACCGACTCCAAGATAATTTTTAAGGCAATATTTCTCCGTTTTGGAATATTTAGAAAAATAGAAAATTAAGTAGCAGTCCGGGAAGGACACGAGGGCCCCACGAGGGTGGAGGGCGCGCCCTACCCGCTGGGCGCGCCCCCCTACCTCGTGAGCTCCTCTTGTGCCTTCCGGACTCCGTTTTCTTGCACGATACGTATTTTGGTCGGTAAAAATTCATTATATAATATCCCGAGGGTTTTGACTCCCGTATCACGCAAAAATCTCCTGTTTTTGTTTCGAGCTATTTTTCCGACAGATCTAGATTATCATGACGTCCCCAAGTGCTTCCAAGGACAAGTTCTTCGAGAAGGTCATCAACCCTTACCTCGCGGATGAAGGAAATATGCCCTAGAGGCAATAATAAAGTTATTATTTATTTCCTTATTTCATGATAAATGTTTATTATTCATGCTAGAATTGTATTAACCGGAAACATAATACATGTGTGAATACATAGACAAACAGAGTGTCACTAGTATGCCTCTACTTGACTAGCTCGTTGATCAAAGATGGTTAAGTTTCCTAACCATAGACATGAGTTGTCATTTGATTAACGGGATCACATCATTAGGAGAATGATGTGATTGACTTGACCCATTCCGTTAGCTTAGCACTTGATCGTTTAGTTTGTTGCTATTGCTTTCTTCATGACTTATACATGTTCCTATGACTATGAGATTATGCAACTCCCGTTTACCGGAGGAACACTTTGTGTGCCACCAAACGTCACAACGTAACTGGGTGATTATAAAGGTGCTCTACAGGTGTCTCCAAAGGTACTTGTTGGGTTGGCGTATTTCGAGATTAGGATTTGTCACTTCGATTGTCAGAGAGGTATCTCTGGGCCCACTCGGTAATGCACATCACTATAAGCCTTGCAAGCATTGCAACTAATGAGTTAGTTGCAGGATGATGTATTACGGAACGAGTAAAGAGACTTGCCGGTAACGAGATTGAACTAGGTATTGAGATACCGACGATCGAATCTCGGGCAAGTAACATACCGATGACAAAGGGAACAACGTGTGTTGTTATGCGGTCTGATCGATAAAGATCTTCGTAGAGTATGTAGGAGCCAATATGGGCATCCAGGTCCCGCTATTGGTTATTGACAAGAGAGGTGTCTTGATCATGTCTACATAGTTCTCGAACCCGTAGGGTCCGCACGCTTAACGTTCGTTGACGGTATAGTACTATGAGTTATGTATGTTGGTGACCGAATGTTGTTCGGAGTTTTGGATGAGATCACAGATATGACGAGGAACTCCGGAATGGTCCGGAAGTAAAGATTGATATGTGGATAGTAGTGTTTGATCTCCGGAAGGGTTCCGGAATTCACCGGAAGGGGTTCCGGATGTTTCCCGAAATGTTTGGGCACGAGAACACTTTATCTGGGCCAAAGGGGAAAGCGCACGAGGCTTTTGGAAAGTGCAAAAGGAAGTTTTGCGGAGACCAGAGGCTAGACGCCAGGAACCCTGGCGTCTAGGGGGTAGACACCGGGAACCCTGGTGTCTAGCCCTGGACTCCGGTAAGGACTCTTGCCTTTCGGGTGAAACCGACATTGAGGAGGCTTTTACTCCAAGTTTCGACCCCAGGGCTCAACATATAAATAGAGGGGTAGGGCTAGCACCAAAGACACATCAAGAAACACCAAGCCGTGTGCCGGCTACCCCGTCTCCTCTAGTTTATCCTCCGTCATAGTTTTCGTAGTGCTTAGGTGAAGCCCTGCGGAGATTGTTCTTCACCAACACCGTCACCATGCCGTCGTGCTGCCGGAACTCATCTACTACTTCGCCCCTCTTGCTGGATCGAGAAGGTGAGGACGTCACCGAGCCGAACGTGTGCAGAACTCGGAGGTGCCATGCTTTCTGTACTTGGATCGGTCGGATCGTGAAGACGTACGACTACATCAACCGCGTTGATATAACGCTTCTGCGAATGGTCTACGAGGGTACGTAGACAACACTCTCCCCTCTCGTTGCTATGCATCACCATGATCTTGCGTGTGCGTAGGAAATTTTTGAAATTACTACGTTCCCCAACAGCGGAGGTGCTGCGACACCCTCAAACCATTGAGATCCGTGATGGGTTGCTGCACATCCGAGATGCAGAGGGACCAAAGGGAACCGGAAGCGTGGAGACGAGGCTCGAAGCAATGGAGCAACAAGTTTTCAAGTGCCAGGGGATGGTGGAGCGTGGAATCAATGCTAGCCACACGATGCTTGCGGAGTTCACTAACAACTATAAGCCGGATGCCAAGAACACCGAGGAGGCCATCTTCAAGCTACATGAGAAGATTGAGGACCTCCAATCCCAAATCTATGACCTGCAAAACCAAAATTGTGAGTATGAGTATAGATTCAAAAGAATGAGTTTAGCTGCAGATTCGAGGATTCCGGAGACTCGATCATCCTTCTATGATGGTGAACCTATGCCTTGGAAGATGAATGAAAAGCCCGCATCATCAACAACACCTCCACCTTCTTCACCAACCAAGGAGATATAATCACCTGGGTATGGGCACTCCCCTTGGCAACTGCCAAGCTTGGGGGAGGTGCCCCGGTATCGTATCACCATCACTTTTATCTTTACCGTTTTTCTTAGTTCGATCCTATTAGTACTATTTTGATCTAGTAGAATAAAGTTTATGGCATGATCTAGTTGTGAGTTTTGCTTTATTATCCTTCTATGTAATCGAGTTCATGAGCTATACAATAAAAGAAAAGAGAAAAAGAAACAAAAGTTCATATTGGTCTTATTGATAGTAATGACTTCACATAGAAAGAGTGTGATGATTAAAAGTTGTTGGGAGTTGGCAGACATAGCTTTGGTCATCGTTGCAATTAATAGGAAGTAATAAGCAAAGAGAGGTTTCACATATAAATATACTATTATTGACATCTTTTATGATTGGGAGCACTCATCAAAATATGACATGCGAAAAGTTGATGTTGGACAAGGAAGACAACGTAATGGGTTATGTTTTCTTATATCTGAGATAAAGTATGTTGTCATGGATCATCCAACATGTTGAGCTTGCCTTTCCCCCTCATGCTAGCCAAATTCTCAGCACCAAGTAGAGATACTACTTGTGCTTCCAAATACCCTTAAACTAGTTTTGCCATGAGAGTCCACCATATCTACCTATGGATTGAGTAAGATCCTTCAAGTAAGTTGTCATCGGTGCAAACAATAAAAATTGCTCTAAATATGTATGATTAGTGTGGGATAAATAAGCTTTATACGATCTTGTGATGTGGAAGTAATAAAAGCGACGGACTGCATAATAAAGGTTCATATCACAAGGGGTAATATAAAGTGACATTCTTTCGCATTAAGATTTTGTGCATCCAACCATAAAAGCGCATGGCAACCTCTGCTTCCCTTTGCGAAGGGCCTATCTTTTATTATTATCTTCTACCTTATGCAAGAGTCATGGTGGTCTTCACCTTTCCTTTTTACATTTTATCCTTTGGCGAGCACAGTGTGTTGGAAAGATCCTGATAGATATATCTAATTGGATGTAGGGGGGCATGAGTTATTATTGTTGACATTACCCTTGAGGTAGAAGGTTGTGGGGCGAAACTGTAAGCCCCTATCTTTCTCTATGTCCGATTAAAACCCCGTAACCACAAATATTGCGCGAGTGTTAGCAATTATGAAGGACCAGATGATAGTTGAGTATGTGGACTTGCTTTTTAGCTCTGACATAGACTCTTTCTGATGTTATGATAAATTGCAATTGCTTCAATGACTGAGTTTATAGTTTGTTGGTTCTCAATAAGGTTTCTAATTCATACTTTTGCATTGTGAATAGATCATCACCTGAACATAAGTAATCATATGACAATATCTATGTATGTTGCTGTTATGAGAATAATCATGATGCCCTCATGTCTGTATTTTATTTTTATCGACGCCTCTATCTCTAAACATGAGGACATATTTATCGTTATCGGCTTTCGCTTGAGTACAAGCGAGGTCTAAGCTTGGGGGAGTTGATACGTCCATTTTGCATCATGCTTTTATATCGATATTTATTGCATTATGGGCTATTATTTCACATTATGTCACAATACTTATGGCTATTCTCTATTATTTTACAAGGTTTACATAAGGAGGGAGAATGCCGGCAGCTGGAATTCTGGGCTGGAAAAGGAGCAAATATTAGAGACCTATTCTGCACAACTCCAAAAGTCCTGAAACTCCACGGAATACCTTATAATAAATAATGAAAAATCCTCGCCAAAGATGAAGACCAGGGGGCCCACACCCTTCTCACGAGAGTGGGGGGCGCGCCCCCCTACCTCGTGGGCCCCCTGGTGGCTCTCCGATGACCATCTTCTCCTATATGAAGTATTTCATCAAAAAAAATAAGAAGCAACCTTTCGGGACGAAACTCCGCCGCCACGAGGCGGAACCTTGGCGGATCCAATCTAGAGCTCCGGCAGAACTGTTCCGCCAGGGAAACTTCCCTCCCGGAGGGGGAAATCATCGCCATCGTCATCACCAACGCTCCTCTCATCGGGAGAGGGCAATCTCCATCAACATCTTCACCAGCACCATCTCATCTCAAAACCCTAGTTCATCTCTTGTATCCAATTCTTGTCTCCAAGTCCGGGATTGGTGCTAGTAGGTTGCTAGTAGTGTTAATTACTCCTTGTAGTTGATGCTAGTTGGTTTAATTGGTGGAAGATCATATGTTCAGATCCTTTATGCATATTATTACCCCTCTGATTATGAACATGAATATGCTTTGTGAGTAGTTACGTTTGTTCCTGAGGACAAGGGAGAAGTCTTGCTATTAGTAGTCATGTGGATTTGGTATTCGTTCGATATTTTGATGAGATGTATGTTGTCTAGCCTCTAGTGGTGTTATGTCAACGTCGACTACATAACACTTCACCATTGTTTGGGCCTAGAGGAAGGCATTGGGAAGCAATGAGTAGATGATGGGCTGCTAGAGTGACAGAAGCTTAAACCCTAGTTTATGCGTTGCTTCGTAAGGGGCTGATTTGGATCCATATGTTTCATGCTATGGTTAGGTTTACCTTAATACTTTTGTTGTAGTTGCGGATGCTTGCAATAGAGGTTAATCATAAGTGGGATGCTTGTTCAAGTAGGAACAGCACCCAAGCACTGGTCCACCCACATGTCAAATTATCAAAGTATCGACCGCGAATCATATGAACGTGATGAAAACTAGCTTGACGATATTCCCATATGTCCTCGGGAGCGCTTTTCCTTATATAAGAGTTTGTCCAGGCTTGTTCTTTGCTACAAAAAGGATTGGGCCACCTTGCTGCACTTTATTTACTTTTGTTACTTGTTGCTCGTTACAAATTATCTTATCACAAAACTATCTGTTACCACTTAGTTCACTACTTGCAGAGAATACCTTGCTGAAAACCATTTATCATTTCCTTCTGCTCCTCGTTGGGTTCGATACTCTTACTTATCAAAAGGACTACGATAGATCCCCTATACTTGTGGGTCATCAATACTCTAGATGCATGCTGGATAGCGGTCGATGAGTGGAGTAATAGTAGTAGATGCAGGCAGGAGTCGGTCTACTTGTCTCGGACGTGATGCCTATATACATGATCATACCTAGATATTCTCATAACTATGCTCAATTCTGTCAATTGCTCAACAGTAATTTGTTCACCCACCGTAGAATACTTATGCTCTCGGGAGAAGCCACTAGTGAAACCTATGGCCCCCGGGTCTATCTTTATCATATTGATCTCGTACTACTTAGTTATTTCCTTTGCTTTTTTACTTTGCCTTTATTTTACTTTGCATCTTTATCACAAAAATACCAAAAATATTATCTTATCATATCTATCAGATCTCACTCTCGTAAGTGCCCGTGTAGGGATTGACAACCCCTATCACGTTGGTTGCGAGAATTTATTTGTTCTGTGCAGGTATGAGGGACTCGCGCCTAACCTCCTACTAGATTGATACCTTGGTTCTCAAAAACTGAGGGAAATACTTAAGCTACTTTGCTGCATCATCCCTTCCTCTTCGGGGAAAACCAACGCAGTGTTCAAGAGGTAGCAAGCCTCTCTAACATTTATTGATGATCATTCCACAAAGTTTCAGATTTTTTTAAAATGTTTTGGTATGTTTTCTTATGTGGGTGTAGCGTGGGTGCAGTGAGCTGGGTTCATCCACTACTTTCCCATATGCAAACTCTTCACAAACCTGCCGACCTGGGTGCTAAAGAGAATTATACAACGCTGTCGTGCTTGGTTATCGCGAGGTGAAGGAACCGGCAACGGCGGCCATTGTACGGTACAATGGGCCACAGTGTGCCGGACGAGATACCTGGGTGGTCTAGGTGTCCTAGACCTCCTCAAATTTGGGCGTGCATGGAAGTGGCTCGCATGGAGGGAGCCCAATAGGCCATGGGTATGCTCTAACCTCCCCTGCGATGATGTGGACTGCAAACTCTTAAACACAGTGACGGATATCTCGCTTGGGGACTGGGCAACCGCTAAGTTCTGGCACCACAAATGGCTTAAGGGGCTGGTTCCCAAGGAAAATTGAACCTTCGCTATATGTGACTTCCATCGGGAATAGAGAATTTTTACGGTACATCATACTACCAAAAATAGTGGGTAGTATATAACTGATCCAATGGTTAATATTAATATCAGATTTTTGTTGTTGTAGGACATTTCGGTAATTGACTGTTGGGGAATTAATCACACATTAAGAAAATAATGTAATTAATCACGATTCCATCTCATTCCTATTCGCCTATCATTCCTCTATGCCCCGTCGCTGCAAACATAGAGGAACACCACCTCGGCGATAGGGCATGCAGCCGGAGCGTCGGGTCGCCTTTCATCTGCCTTGGTGAGCCGCTTCACTTCCCATAGGTTCGATGGCAACAACAAATGGTCGGGGCATCTGCTGAGGACTGCCGGCTAGGACAGCCGCTGTCGATGGCGAGTGTCTGGCGTCGCCAATTATTTTTCCCAAAGACTTCGGCGTCGCCAAATGAACAGCCCAGCCTTGCGGATTCGATGAACACGAACACGTCACCGTGTACCTCCAACACCGAGGCTGATGCACCGCAGCTCATGCCGAAGGAGACCCGTCCAGAAGCGCGGTACGCAAGCAATCCGGCGGGTGCTTTTGAGGACCCGAAACCCCACGCGTTCGGGAGGGACCCTGTCTGGACTCACGGTGGCAATGGGCTGCCCTAGGTCCGCTTGCCCGCCCCTAGAGCCTCGAGGATCGATGCCCTTCCACGAAGAACGAACGAAGAACGAGAGAGAAAGAACAAGGGAGAGATGTAAAACTAGGATAAAAAGTAGATTGATTGTTCGATTGTGTGTTGTTATTCAATCGACCGTCACTCCTTACATATATATGAGGCGGCAGGACTTTCCATACAAGAAAATGACTCAAATCCCGTCCAAAACATCAAAAGTTAACCTAATTTGGAATACGGGGGCCGAAACTTCCAGGATAAAATTACATCAAGTAGCCCTCTTAAACAGCTCCTGCAGGTCGCACATGGCCTCGAATCGCGATGGTCCAAAAAGCAAAGTTGTAGATCTTGCAATGGAAAAAAAACTCTTCAGTTGATCACTTTTCCATCCGAGGTCATCTTGATGTCGAAATCATCCCCACAAATCTACAAATAATATTAAAATTCCAGTTTTCGGGGAGCACCGTGTGCAAACTTTCGGTTTAGCCGGAACCTCCCCGGAAGTTTCGCCCGGAACTTCCGGGCTAAAATTTTGCAGCACACTGTTTTGCCTCTAACCTTTGCATATGAACTCCGATTTAGATGTTTTTTATATCATAATCGATTGTTTCAATGAGACGAAGACAATCCGTGTAGTGACCTTTCTCATATGAGGCCATCCTAGTGGCGTAATTAGCCGAATAGTATTCTGAATACAAAATCTGAGTACTTCAAACATAACTTCGTTTCTCCTTTTATGTGATTTAGAGATGGAACTTTCTCACTTTGAGCACTTCTCCATTTGAGGCAATCTTAATTAAGTTCTTGGTCGTGCCAAAATCTGGTGTCAACACATGCCCCCCTTTTTTCGGCAAACTTGTGTGCCGAAAAATAACTTGCACGATGCTTTTTTTAAGGACGATGTCGACACTCCATCGGCCATTTTATGTGCTTAGGACGATAAGTATATATCGGCCATGTAGATTTGCAATAAAAGTGAAGCTAATCAAACATATGATGATTTGGTAATACCCTTTCATGATGTAAGAAATTATATTGCATCCATGGATTAAAATAAGCCCATTGAGGGTAACCAATCATACCTAATGACGAATTCCATGGCATAGGCATCAATGACATAGTTGAAGTAAATGGATAATGTGTGGACCGAAAGATTTTGAAACCTTAGGCTTGGTCCTTCATGGTTTTCAGTCTTTTCCTTCTTCATCTTTGCCGCACTTGTTGTAACGGAAGTTTGCACATAATTCTTATTTTGAGTACCTCCTTTGGGAACCCATGCCATGTTTCTCTTTTCAAGTTCTTGTGCACTAAGCTTTTGCAACTTCTTCTTTTGCCAATACGATAAGCCGAGTGGGCACCCCGGCTGCAATTTTCTTTGAAGTAATGGCAATTCTTGTTTTACCTTATGCACTCTCAACTTCTTCCCTTCATATTTGGCACTTGATTGACTTGCCTCATTGCCTTTTGTAGCCAAAGTCAACACTTTAATTGGATCTTTTTCATTTGAGATAATATCTGAAGTGGCAATATTACGACCATCTCTTTTGACGCGGTAGACTTTCTCAACCACCTCCTTATTCTTCCTTGTGCTCCGGACCAATTCCTTATGATTCAAACAGTCTTCGACATGTGATTGTTCAAATGTTGATCTTTTTGGAGCTGCATAATGTTTGTGAGATGGTATAAAATAAGATGAAGAATGCGCCCTTATATCATACCTGTCCCACGATGGATATGGATTTACATGATCATAGGAAGGTATCCATGGCATTGGCATTGGCGGCACAAAATATGGATATGAATATACCGCATTAGAATTCTCATTTTGCCAATACCGATCCTCGGGTTTGCGCCTAGGGGGTAATCTTGATGCTTTTCCATTAGTTAGCCGATAAGCATTTTTCTCTTCACTCTTTTTGGTATTTATCTAATAATTGGGTAAAAGTGACTTTGGATTTCTTGCGCTTGTGCTTATTGCGGCCTTTATCTCCTTTGTCTTGACTTGCATCGATCTTTGGATTTTCTTGTTGCCCCCAGTCCTTGGCGCCTTCATTGTAGCTTCAATGGAATTCTCGCCCTCAAGATTATGTTCATTGTGCTCTTCAACAACTTGATTACTTGAAAGCTTGATCCCATCACCTATAGTTTTTACCTTCTCTTTAAATGGATCGGTTCGAAGCAGCCGATGCAAAAACCTTTTTTCCATTGGGACCAATTGGAATAGACTCGTCATCTCTAGGTGTCTCAACAAATTTAAAATCCTCCTTTATCAATGGCCGATTTAACTATTTGACAAAACATGTTGCAATCCTTAATACTATGCTTGAACGAATCATGCAACTTACAATATATTCTTCCTTGGATAGATGGCTTAGCATGGTCATCAAAAATTCTAATGTAATTTTTTTTAACAACAAATCAAAGATTTGATCACACATGTTTGAATCGAAGGTATACCTTTTTTTTTCTAGCTGATCTTGGTGTGCGAACAGCTTTGGAGGTAAGCAAACGAATGGTTCATATTTAGAATCTCCCATTCGGCTACGCATTGTGTTTTGCACTCTATCTCCGATGTCTTTGGATAAGATATAATATTAGCATCGGATTTCTCAAAAGAATTTAACATTGGCTTTGTTATCCGAATCACCACTCTTTCTTTCTTTGATTCGCAAGGTTGCTTGTTCTTGTCTAAATTCAGCAAACATTGCAGCTAGGCTATCTTTAAGCTTTTTTCGCCCAATTTCAGCCCAATCTTCATCGGATTACCCCCCCCCCCCCCAATACTTTCAGACTCTTTCGGTAACGAGATGTCACCGAAATTCTGTAATTGTGCAAGGAAAACATTGTATGCTACGATGCTAGGTGAAGACACATGTGATCCTATAGAACTTTCACTTTTTCGGCTATTAGCATGAAGGTGCGAATCCGAATTATGAATACATATAGTTGCATATGGTGCCGAAAAATTAGTAGCATGGGGTGTAGCATATGATGTTTGAGGGTAATTGGCCGAATAACTAGTGGTAGCATGGCCAATTCCCATATCCACCGGCATGTTTGGATTAACATGTTGCAAATTATTTTCCGATGAAAAAAAGATGAAACACTATGTTGCATGCCATTGAAAGTTCTTACATGGGGTGTTTCAACTTGGTTAACCGAACTCATCTTGTTGTACATCGGCATATGAATTTTTGGGGTTGCCGATGCATGGAAGTTGGAATGCATATTTTTCATGTTGCTAAAATTATATGAGGTAGAAGCATGAAGATTTTGTTGCATCGGCTCTTGCACATAATAAGATGCATGATTGATAAATCTAGGGCTAGCCGATACATTATGCTCATTAAATGATCTAGCAACAACATATGCATTCTTTGCATCTACATATGTGAATTGAGTGCTCATATTACCTTTGTAGATTGCAAACCCTAGATGACGATCTCTTCATAGAAAGAACGGTCCGGAGACCGTTCAAAGCTTCGTCCCCAGCGGAGTCGCCAAAAAGTGTGTTCGCACACGAACACGTCACCGTGTACCTCCAACACCGAGGGTGATGCACCGCAGCTCACGCCGAAGGAGACCCGTCCGGAAGCGCGGTACGCAAGCAATCCGGCGGGTGCTTTTGAGGACCCAAATCCCGTTCAAAACATCAAAATTTAACCTAATTCGGAATACGAGGGCCGGAACTTCCAGTCAGCCTGGAACTTCCGGGCTAAAATTACATCAAGTAGCCCTCTTGTACAGCTCCTGCAGGTCGCACATGGCCTCGGATCGCGATGGTCCAAAAAGCAAAGTTGTAGATCTTGCAATGGAGAAAAACTCTTCGGTTGATCACTTTTTCATCCGAGATCATCTTGATGTCGAAATCGGCCCCGAAAATCTGCAAATAATATTAAAATTTCAGTTTTCGGGGCGCACCACGTGCAAACTTTTAGTTTAGCCCGGGCTAAAATTTTGCAGCACACTGTTTTGCCTCTAACTTTTGCATACGAACTCTGATTTGGCATTTTTTATATCAAAATCAATCGTTTCGATGAGACGAAGACAATCCATGTAGACACCTTTCTCATATGAGGCCATCTTGGTGGCGTAATGAGCCGAATAGTATTCTGAATACAAAATCTGAGTACTTCAAACACAACTTCGGTTTTAAAGATGAGACCGGATGGCTATGGCCCAAATATTAAAGTTTCTCCTTTTGATGATACGGATCTTTCTCACTTTGAGCACTTCTTCATTTGAGACCATCTTAATTAAGTTCTTGACCGTGCCAAAATCTGGTGTCAACACATTGGTATACCGAAAATGTCCCTGACCACAAGATATACTAAAAAAATGTAGCATTGCCTCATCTGGGCGGTTCAAGCAAAAAAATAAATGGCCCATATTCACATGGTGTATTGTAAAAGGTCTCGAGTAACATATCGGTTCATGAGGCACTGAACAATGAGCGCTGGTTGCTTGATCTCGCTACAGGGCTATCCCAAGACATGCTGCCAGAGCTCATCGAACTCGCCTCAAAATTCACCGATGTTGTGCTAAACCCTGATCGGGCAGATGCTATTCATTGGAGATTATCGCCTGACGGAAACTGCACCACCCACTCGGCATATCGCTTACAATTCTATGGGGCGGCTGAGACGCCATTTGGAGCGGCCGGGCTTCTGCAAAATGCCGCCTCTTTTTGTGGACGGCTGCTCCTGGTGGAATCCTCACGGCTAGACAAACGATTATTTTTGTCCAGTCTGTCACCGAAGCCTCAAAACATCCTTACACATTCTTACGCAATAAAGCATGGGAATTTGGGCTGAGAAGACAGGCTGTCCTTCGCTTCGACCAGGTCAATGGGATGATCTGAATTTCCAAATGGTCCGGTGCTGCTACTCACAAAGTGGCAAGAGAAAAGGATTCATCTCTCCTCTCTAGCTAACTTCTTGGGAAATATTGAGCGAACGCAATAGACGGGTCTTCCAGCTTGCTGAAATAAATTCCAATGGCTTGAAGCGATTTTTAAGATATGAAATCATGTGGAACCTGGCTGGAGCTGCTATTCCTCTTGATCCCGGCTGAACATGCGTTGTAACATATAATTTTGTTCTCTTCTTTCTCCTTTTGTTGTTTCTCTCTTGCACTAGGGTCTGCTTGATGCCTCCTACTTGGGACTTTCGTTTGTAATTCTCCTATCTAATCAATGGATTTGGCAGCTTTTCTGTCAACATAAAAAAAACATGGTGGTGTGCTCCCTTGACGAGGGACCCTGGCTGCTAGGAGCTCGTGACGACACCTCAGCTGCATGCAAGCGCCGGCTGGGTAGACTGAATGGTGTAACGTGTTAGGAGTAAACCACGGCTCGGTGTGATGACCGGCGTATCAGTTGGCGCAGCGTCGTTGTGCTCGTTGAGGCTCCGCACATGAAGTTGGGCAGCCGGACGTGCAGCACTCTTTGGCTCGTGGAGAGGTCCGATCTTGCGGCCGTTGAGGCGTCTGCGCAAGTCCTGCAGCCATGCATGTAGTTAGCAGCAGTTTGTTACCGCATGTACGTGTTTATGCATAGTTAGTTAGTCAGTCCGTGGGTTAGTGGCCCCGTGTGGCGTTTTTTTTTTAGGGTAAGGCCCCGTGTGGCGTTCTAGTGGCTTAGTGCCCGGTTTGGTGAGCATGCGTGTGCTAGGTGCGTGTGTGTGCTCCGGGTATAAATCCCCCGCCTGTGTACTGGTTAGTTGCCGCGGTATGTGCTGAGCCAAAGAGAGATGTAGCCTCTTGGAGTGTATGTGTGCTCGCTGTGGGGTGGTGTATGTGTGGCAGAGTTCGACCTCGCCAGAAATACAAGGGGCTGTTCGTGCGGCCGGAGGCGTTTGTGCGCCGGGAAATCTCGTGTCCTCTCTCTCTTGTTTCTTCCTTGTCTCAGGTGTTCGCCGTGGTTCAGTGAGTAGGCCACGACAACAACAATTGGTATCATGAGCTGGTTCATCTTGGGCATCGTTCTCCTTGCCGGAGGCGTGCCGGCGGTGGCGGAGTTCGCCGGCGGCTACACGATGCCCCGGGTCGTGTATCAGTCTATGGAGGTGCGTGGCGCGGCGAGGAGGCCGCGGTGGCTGCGGCCGCACGGTGATGAGGCCGCGGAGGACCTGCGTGGTGGCGGCTTCAACGACACACAGCGGCATGGCGACATGAAGGTGCTGCGCTGCGATTGAGACCGCAGCGATGCAGGGCAATAAGCCATGGCGGCGAGCCGGGCGCGACCGGTGCGTGTTATGGGTGCGCACTGGGCGCGTCGTGCGCGTCGGGACCGCGGGCGTGCGTACGAGCATGCGGTTGACGTTGGGAGGAGGCGTGTGTCGCCGTTGTGCTCGAGTCCGTGCTCGAGTTCGGCTACATCCTTCCGGCGTTTGTCGCTGGCGGCTGCCATGACGGACGCGGAGGCGGCGCGCTTGAGCGTCTGGTGCGGTCGGGCTTGTCGGGCGCGTCGGGTGCACGCGGGATGTGCCGGACGCACTGGTGCGGTCGGGCTCGTCGGGCGCGTCGGGTGCGCACGGGACGTGCGGGACGGAGGGACACCAGGCGTGTGTCGCCGGCAGAGAAGGAGCTTGGCGTATGTCGCCAGGGTCGTGACGGAGCACCGTGCGACCGGCGTCAGTGCGCCAAGTCGGGTCCATGGCGGTGCGACCGGCGTTGATGCGCCGGGTCGAGTCCGCAGGCTGGGTCACGGCCGTGATGACGACGACGACAAAAGCTGCAACAACTTCGCCGACGTGGAGCCAAGTCGTGGTTTAGGGGGAGTATGTTAGGAGTAAACCACGGGTCGGTGTGATGACCGGCATATCAGTTGGCGCAGCGTCGTTGTGCTCGTTGAGGCTCCGCACATGAAGTTGGGCAGACGGACGTGCAGCACTCTTTGGCTCGTGGAGAGGTCCGTGTTGGGAAACCGGGGCCATCGAGGGGTGGCGGCAGCCTCGTGCGTATCGCACGGGGTAGCCCTTCCCGTTTCCCTCATTTTACGTTAAGTGGGTACTTATTTCTTGACCCTGGAGTCTCTATATAAAGCAACAAGGAGCTATCATTGTAATCTCTGATCATTGATTAATAAAGCTGGTCTCCTCCATATCTCTGTGTGTCATTTACTTTAGCGTGTTCGACTACTTCGACTACTTCGTCTACGACGCTCGCCCTCGCTCCGCAACCTCGGACCGGACTCACCGGCGGAGTTGCGGAACATGTTATCAGCACGCTTCTCTCCATCAACTCTCCGTCAAGCCTGCGTCACGCAGGCTTTCGTCGATCTCGCGGAGGTATAAAATCCGTTCCCTCTTTTCGCAAAAATGGATTCCTCTCGTTACCGCGATTCCGTTTTTGCGATTAGTTTATTTTTTCGGATAAATCTACCTATGGTGTGGATTTCTCTCCCAAGAACCGAGCGAACGAATACGTCGCCGACCAATATCGATGTTCTTGGATAAAAAGAGATTTGTTGACTACACCCTAGGGAGACGGTGATTACACGTACTCAAAGATGAGCACGGCACCGCGGCGTTGTACCCGACGTACACGCGTCGTGACGTCCCGAAGACGCACGATTTTGCCATCCCGAGGCCGACGTCCAGATGACTATGCCAAGCCACCGCCGGCGTCGCCATGGCCCTGCTGACCGTTCCTGTCGCCACGCGCTCGGCTGCTGTCGCCGCGCTCGCGTGCCTGCTGCACGCGCTGTCGCCATGGCCGCTGGCCGTGCCGCGCCGGCCGCCGCCACGAGCCGTGGCTGCCGCCGCAGCGAGCGCGCGCGCGCTGGCCAGCCCGGCCGCGCCCTGTGTGGCTGCCACCGCCGCGAGTACGGGCGATGGCCCGCCTGGCCACGCCGTGCGTGCGTGCGAGCCGCAGCCGCCGCTCGGGTGCTAGGGAAACCCTAGCGAAGCCCTGAGCAGGCCGGCCCAGTGGGCTGCTGCATACCAGGCCGCTTCCTCTCCACAAAATTAAAAAAAACACTGGACGGGCCGGCTGGTGCGCACTAACATTTTTTTCCGGCCCGCAATCGCATCGGGCTGAGCCAGACTGCGCGCGCGTGTGGTTCTTTCCATTTTAGCCCCTATAGTTTTCTATTTTTACGCGCATTATATTCCTGCTGTAATATTTCGCGTAGAAGCCCCTGAAACTGTCTGTTTTCACTGAAAACACGTATTTGGGCTTTAAAATGCCTTGGGAATTCAATTTTTGGGCTAGTTTTGACATACGAGATGCGCTTAACATGCTATCCTTTGTAACATGATATTATTATATGATTTTACTACTGTAGATTAATTGTTTAGCACTCTTAATCATTTAGTAAGTCATATAACAGCATGTTTTAAATATTGGAACGTCATTTTAATTGAATAAGTTTATCAACATCGCATTTGTGCAAAAGATTACCTGCTGTAATCTCAAGATTTTTTGCATAAATTGCAGATGGCCGGAATTGTCCACAAGGAGTTTGCTGAGTTGGCCCAGACGGGGATGAACTACCTATCATGGGCTTCGGATTGTGAGATTTTTCTCCAGGGCAGAACCCTCCAGAGGGCGATTGGTAAGGGGACCCAGCTGGCCCCCACCAATCCCAAGTTTGAAACTGAGAATGCACAGGCTCTGCATTTTCTCCGTCATCACCTGTCACCTACTCTGAAAGACGAGTATATGGCTGAACGGAGTGCTTCTAGCCTTTGGACCGCTCTTAAGCAGCGGTTTGAGCGGCTGAAGTACACTGTTAAGCCACGTGCAGAGGCAGAGTGGATCCGTCTGAGGTTTGCGGTCTTCAAGACGGTTGGGGAGTACAATTCGGCTCTACACCAGATTTGTACGACTCTTCAGATGTGTGGTACTCAGATTACCAACACTCAGAAGATTGAGAAAACCCTATCCACTTTCCACACTGACGCGGTCCTGTCTGCCCGGAACTAACGCCAGGGCAACTACACGAGGTATTCCGAGTTGATTAACGTCCTCCAGGTGGCAGAGGCGCAGGACGAGGTTCTGAAAAAGAACTTTGCCGCGCAACCACTTGGGGGGAGTTCTTGCCAGGAGGTGAATGCTCTCAAAGTTCGCAAGCCTCAACAGAAGAAGAGGGGCCGCAAGGGCAAGGAGAAGGGCAATCAGCCCTCCGCCCCGGCTAAGCAGCAAAAGCCGGGAAGGGGGGGCAGAGGCCTCAGGACTGCTTTCGGTGTGGCTCGGTGGAGCATTTCTCCCGCCAGTGTCGCGCACCACAGGAGGTCGTTGATGCATATAAGGCCCGGAAGGCGCGTGAGACGCACCTCGCCTTGGTTCAGGAGGGAGCACCACTGGCGCCCATGGCGGCACCCGTGATGATCTCTACACCCCCTGCTGCACCCATCGCGGCGACCCCCGTGGTGCCCATCGCGGCGGCTTTGGCTGTCTCTAGTGACGCCAACGTTGCCATGGAGGTTGACCACATGGTGGCCTCGGCGGTGCCGCAACTAGATGTTGATGCTGCCTCCAAAATGATTTCTAAGGAGGATCAGCTCACTAGTATGGAGATTTCCGCTGAGGTCAATGGCTTCTTCACCGAGTCTACTTAGCATACCCCTTTGGTTATCATGATTCCGTGATTTGATACAATAAATTCGAATAAATTTGATTTGGTTGTAAGCTCTATGAGAGCATAAACTTATTCTTTACTTTGGCGATTGGATGACATTTATTCATTTATTCCATTATTTATACATGATAGTATGTTATGTTCTGGAATGTGTGCATTTATTATTAATGTAGCGTCTTCCTCATTACATTAATTATATGTCATATTTTAGAACGCGTGTGGCGCCCGAATGGAAGAAACGTGCCTTGCCGATAGCGCAACTACACATACCATTTTACGAGAAACTAAGTACTTTGAGTCTATTAAAAAATCTCCGGGAAGTATTATGACAATCGCCGGCTGCGGTTCGCACATAGTTGGCTCCGGACGATCCACTATTATACTTCCTATGGGAACAACTTTGATCATTAATGATGCGTTGTTGTACCCGGAGTCGACTTGTACTCTTTTGAGCTTTAGAGACATCTACGCCAATGGTTTTAATGCTGAGACCGATGATGAGAACGGCAAGGAGTGCCTACTTATCACAAAGCGGGATGCAAATGGTAAACATGTTATCGAAAGGCTTCCTTCGTTCGACACAGGGCTATACTACACTAAAATAGTAGCACCGCCTGTGTACACTACCCTCAAGACCGTTTTTAGAAGCTCTGAACTCTTCTGCCTCTGGCACGATAGGTTAGGCCACCCTGGACTTAGGATGATGAGAAATATAATTAATAACTTGCATGGCCATAATGTTAACGTGAAGAACTTCCCGAATCCCGATGATTTCGTGTGCTTAGCATGCGCTAAGGGGAAGTTAGTCATTAGGCCATCGCCCCTCAAGGTGAGGGATGAAATCCCCGCGTTTTTGGAACGTATCCAAGGGGACATATGCGGTCCAATTCAGCCCCTCACGGGGCCGTTTCGGTACTTCATGGTGCTCATTGATGCTTCCTCTAAATGGTCCAATGTTTGCCTGCTGTCAACACCAAACCATGCCTTTGCAAAATTGATCTCACAGATCATACAAATGAGGAATAATTTCCTGGATTATCGTATAAAGTCTATTCGAATGGACAACACCGGAGAATTTACTTCAAAGGCGTTCGATGATTATTGCATGGCAATGGGAATCAAAGTTGAGCACTCGGTACCGCATGTTCATACACAAAATGGACTTGTCGAGGCATTAATTAAAAGAATTAAATTCATTGCCCGACCACTCCTTCAGGGTTGTAATTTACCAACTACATGTTGGGGCCACGCAGTGTTACACGCGGCCAATCTCATCAACTTTAGACCGTCGGCCTACAACATCCACTCTCCTGTTCAGCTTGCGCAAGGGTCGGCACCGAAAATTTCCCACCTTCGCAGGTTCGGTTTCCAGGTATATGTACCAATACCACCCCCTCAGCGATCGGCGATGGGCCCGCTCCGTAAGTCGGTTATATACGTTGGTTATGAGACTGTGTCCATAATCAGGTATCTGGACCCCATGACGGGTGACTGTCACACGGCCCGTTTTGCTGATTGCATTTTTGACGAGGATCTTTTCCCGACTTTAGGGGGAGAGAATCAACCCCTTGATGCTAAAAGTTGAGAAATCACGTGGCAAGCCACGGGGATCCACGCTCATGACCCGCGCACTGCTGAGACTGAGAGAGAAGTCCAAAAGATAATAGATTTGCAGTCATTAGCAAATCAACTGCCTGACCACTTTAGTGACTTAAAGACTGTGACAAAATCGCATGTGCACACGCGCAATGCACCGGAAAGGGTTGAAATACCAAAGAAAAATGATGGTATACCCGCTCCCGTCCAAAGGCCTAAAAGGACGAGAGATCCGGCTTCTCAAATCCCAAGTACTCGGTGACGCCCGACGAAAAAGTATAAGAGAGATTTATTACAGCCTGTCGCCAAAGTACCCCAAAGTGAAACGGGAAGCCAGTCGAGACCTAGCACAAGTATGGAAAATTCAGTGCACGAAATTCTGGACTTAAACTTTCCCATAGGGGAAACACCCAGCGGAGATGTGAGCGCACACATCAGCGCGGGAAATCTAAAGGACCTTGCTCCCATAATGGGAAATTTGGTAGAGCAAGTGTTAGCGCCGGATGCGCTCCATGACGAAATGGCCATAAATTATATTTATACGGGGGAGTCCCTGAACCGAGCAATGGTGGTTGTCGACATTAACTTTGCTACGAAAATTGCCTCAATCATAGATCTTGACCCTGAGCCTAACACGCTCGCAGATTGCAAGAAAAGGTCAGATTGGAAAGATTGGCAGCAGGCAATTACTGTCGAATTATTATCTCTCAACAAAAGGAAGGTGTTTGGACCAGTTTGTCGAACTCCTCACCACATTCGCCCTGTTGGCCATAGGTGGGTTTTTGTTCGAAAGAGAGATGAAAATAATAAGGTAATACGGTACAAAGCAAGGCTCATCGCTCAAGGGTTCACTCAACGACCAGGTGTCAATTTTGAGGAGAGTTATTCCCCGGTCATGGATGGAGTTACCTTTAGATACTTGATCTCGATGGCAGTAAACATGGGCTTGAAAATGAAACTAATGGATGTTGTCACTTCTTACCTTTATGGTAACTTGGATTCGAACATATACATGAAGGTTCCAGAGGGTATCCCTGTTCCGAACCATGATAGAGCAAACAGGGGTCTATACATTGCTCAACTTCAAAAGGCACTGTACGGACTCAGACAGTCTGGTAGAATGTGGTACAGTCGCTTAAGTGATTTCCTTCATGAGAAGGGCTACACGAGCAAGAAAGATTGCCCATGTGTTTTTATACGGCGATCCCAAGATGGATTCTGTATAATCTCGGTGTACGTGGATGATTTAAACATAATCGGTACGCCTGAGGATATTGAGGAAGCAAGTTCCTACCTGATGTCGGAATTCGAGATGAAGGATTTGGGTAAAACCAAGTTTTGTCTAGGTCTGCAACTTGAACATTCCCCTGATGGGATTCTAGTGCACCAGTCGGCCTACACCCAGAAGGTGTTGGAGAGATTTGGATTTGATAAGGCATATCCTTCTAAGACCCCGATGGTCGGAAGATCTTTACAGCCAGACAAGGACCCGTTCAGGCCAAAGGAAGAGGGGGAGGAAACTCTGAGACCAGAGGTTCCTTACCTAAGTGCAGTTGGAGCACTCATGTATCTCGCAAACTGTACACGTCCAGACATTGCGTTCGCCGTCAGTTTGCTTGCGAGGTACAGTTCTGAACCTACCAAGAGGCATTGGAAAGGTGTCAAGGACGTCTTCCGTTACCTGCAAGGGACCAAAGATCTTAGCCTGTTTTATAAAAGAAATCAAGACCTATCTATTATAGGCTATGCCGATGCTGGGTACCTATCGGACTCGCATGATTGCAAATCGCAGACGGGATATGTTTTCCTTTGTGGTGGAACTGCGTTTTCCTGGTAATCGTCCAAGAAAACACTTGTGTCGACTTCCACGAACCACTCGGAAATCATGGCACTATTCGAAGCATCAAAAGAGTGTGTATCGCTTCGGCGGATGATCGGCCACATTCAGCAGACATGTGGGCTGAACACCGTACAAACCCCTACCATTATCTATGAAGATAATGCTGCTTGTGTTGCACAAGTCTAGATGGGTTATGTGAAGAGTAATCTTACAAAGCATATTAGTCCCAAGTTCTTCTATGCACATGAGCTGCAACAGTTGAACGAGGTGAGAGTTTTGCATACTAAGTCATGTGACAATCTTGCTGATATGTTCACTAAATCATTACCGGCATCAACCTTAGAGAGGTGTGTGCGTGGAATCGGTATGATGAGACTTAGAGAGATGCAATGTTCAAGGGGAGAAACTTCACAAACTCGTCGCTAAAATCTCAATCCTGATGATCAAGTACTCAATTTGATGGTTGAGTGGACTGTACTCTTTTTCCCTTGAGTGAGTTTTTCTGATGTTTCTCACACGAGGTTTTTGACGAGGCAATTCGTGCAATACAACAACGTATACTATGTGCTCTTTCTCCATATTTTTTCCCACTGGGTTTTTTCGGAGTTTTGAGGCATGGATATACAGATAATTACCCAAGGGGGAGTGTTGCGAAACCGGGGCCACCGAGGGGTGGCGGCAGCCTTGTGTGTATTGCACGGGGTAGCCCCTCCGGTTTCCCCCACTTTACGTTAAGTGGGTACTTATCCCCCTGGAGTCCCTATATAAAGCAACGAGGAGCTATCATTGTAATCTTTGATCATTGATTAATAAAGCTGGTCTCCTTCATATCTCTCTGTGTCATTTACTTTCGCGTGTTCGACTACTTCGTCTACGACGCTCGCACTCGCTCCGCAACCTCAGATCGGACTCGCCGGCGGAGTTGCGGAACAGTCCGATCTTGCGGCCGTTGAGGCGTCTGCGCAAGTCCTGGAGCCATGCATGTAGTTAGCAGCAGTTTGTTACCGCATGTACGTGTTTATGCATAGTTAGTTAGTCAGTCCGTGGGTTAGTGGCCCAGTGTGGCGTTTTTTGAGGGTAAGGCCCCGTGTGGCGTTCTAGTGGCTTAGTGCCCGGTTTGGTGAGCGTGCGTGTGCTAGGTGCGTGTGTGTGCTCCGGGTATAAATCTCCCTCCTGTGTACTGGTTGGTTGCCGCGGTATGTGCCAAGCCAGAGAGAGATGTAGCCTCTCGGAGTGTATGTGTACTCGCCGTGGGGTGGTGTATGTGTGGCAGAGTTCAACCTTGCCAGAAATATAAGGGGCTGTTCGTGCGGCCGGAGGCGTTTGTGCGCAGGGAAATCTCGTGTCCTCTCTCTCTCTTGTTTCTTCCTTGTCTCCGGTGATCGCCGTGGTTCAGTGAGTAGGCCACGACAACAACATAACGCGCCACGTCAGCACTCCTTGCTTGACTGGCACGCGTTGCATTTGTGTTGCGCTCATCTTCCTCGAGCGACTCAGCTCGCCGCATGCCATGATTTTCAGATGCGATTATACTAATCTGCCTCATGTCGTGGTCTTCTGATGCCGCATCTTCATCTTCTACTCGCGTAACTGCGTCATCACACATTGGGTCGTGGACTTTTGACGACATGTCTTCACCTGGTGTTAGTCTGTAGCATTGACACAAGTTTCTGTATGATGACAAAAAAAAATCCGCAAGCATGACAATTTGTTTACGTCTCCTTGTCCACCAGTTCGCACATCCACATCATGCTGCCTTCATCATCGCCTTCCTTGAAAATGAGCACCCTTTCCAGCGGTTATGACACCTCATTTTTTCTGATGTCAAACTTTCTCGGTGGTGGTGCAGCCCCTCGTCGTTCGAGTCAGGGAAGTTCTGTCTCGCCGAGCTCTGCTCGTGGAGATCCATCACTTTATTGATGTTTCTGTGTACTGGAAAAGATAATATATGTTCCTTCTGCTATATTTTGCCTTCATCACGTTATTGATGTTTCTCTGTTCCTTCAACTAGGAGACTTGGGTCGTTCTTGAAAGATTGTGCCTCGTTTCTTGGAGTAGGAAATTGGGTGAGAGCGAGGAGCAACTTTCTTGTTGCTTTGCCGCTGCATGCCATAGCAACTTGTCCAATCGCCCCTTGGGTAAGCCATACATTGTACTAGAAGTTGTCGCGCGCTTTGCTGCGCCATTCTTCTTTTATGGGTGTACCATAATTGGTTGCTGGGTTTCAGGCCTTAAGTATGCTAGGCTCGGTGTTTTTCCTCGCAAGCAGTCACATACAAGCAGTCACTTTCCTACCAACGCCACATACAAGTTAGGATGAAGATTGCAGCTTTGACGCTACTCCTAACACTCGCCTTTCTCATGTCAGCATCAAGTACGTTTAATCAGATCCTCCAAGAGTGTTGCATCACCCAATCAACAAAATTGTTCTTTTCATGATTTGGATTTCTTCTTGTTGGTAATATTTTGCAGATGCGGATACAAAACCAAGGTGTACGTTCAAATACCTGAAGAAGTTTGGTGGGTGTCGTGGTTTTGTCACGGCAGATGTCCTCGTGAAAGGACTTAGTCGTGGAGCCATCGCAACGGGTTAGCTTGAAGGGGTTAAAGCAGACACAGGGACGCAAGAGAGTTTATACTAGTTCGGCCCCTTCTATGAAGGTAAAAGCCTACGTCTAGTTGTGATGGAATTGATGGGGTTTCGATGACTAGGGAGCAAACAAGCTTCGCCTAAGTCTCGAGTTGTTGTGTGTTGTCCTTGAACCGCCGCCGGGTCATCCCCTTATATACATGGGTGACGCCCGTCAGTTTACAGAGTCCCAACACCGGCTCATATACGTGTTCGCTTTGGTCTCTACTTATTCCTAACTTACAGCACAAGTTTACATACCGACGCCGGTTTACGGCTACAGGCCTTAAACCGATCATGGGCTTTAAGCCCTCATCTACCTTCATTGGCTTTAACATACCTAACTACTGATGAAGTTAACTCGGCCCAGATAGGCCGGTTTACGCCCAGTAGTAATATCCCCAACATTAGGCCCCAGATTGATTTGAACAGGTTCATGTCAATCCTTTAGCAAAAACTTCATCTTCAACATCTTTTTGTAGTTTGGTGAACTGCCGTGATGTCATCTTCTCTGATTGCTGTAAACCGGAGTGATGTCATTTGTCATAAAGAAACTATCCATGATACCTTCTTGTTTAATAGATCTGCGACAATAGAGGCGACAACTCCGTTTCCAAATTCGCGGCCCCTTGATTCTCGCGCTTGACACATGTCCCTTTCTTTATAAATAGGACCAAAGGGTCATTTCTTTTTTTCCCTTCGTGCCCTTCTGCTTCGTCTTCCTCGCGTCGCCCAGCTTCGGAGCTCCACCGCAGCCGTTCACTACTCCACCAACCTTGGCCGCTGCATCACCCTGGGCGTACCAGAGCACCGCGGTGACCTTCCGCGTCTTCCTCAGCTCCGGTAAGCCTTCTATCTTTTTTATTATAGATCTGTTCTAGGGTTTCCATGCTCTCTAGTGTTCATCGCCTGCTCCTTGTTCATATGCTAGATCTTTAGATGAGTCTGTTAATCTTTGCTTTTGTGTAGCAGTAGTTTTTACTCTCTGTTTTCACTTTCGCATATTAAGACCATAGATCTTATCCATAGCGATGGCTCATTGATTCGGCACTGCTCCTTTTGGGCCTTGAATTTTTATCTCTTTTGTGAACATGTTCCAGATCCAACGTTGCAGTATAATCTTGTGAAACCTGTTTTTGCATACTTACTCATCTGTAATCTCGACTGTTTCAATGTTTAGACCAGGCGGTTTAACTTTGTAGAAAAATTGCCAAACCGGTATATACCATTAGTCCCCTTGTTGAACCGCCAGATGTTGTTGCTTCATAAAATTCTGGTTTAGATAGAGTTGTCTCCGGTTTAACATTGTACATACCAGTGTACTTTAATCAATGCATTCTTGAACCGGAATCACCTATCTTGTAGATTTCATCATGGCCAAGCAAGTATATGAGTGCAACTGGGTTCCTTCTCGCGTCACAGAGACTCAACTGAAACAATTTAGTCCTGATCGGCGCCTTAGGCAGCAAAAATACCATCCATTGGAGGGTCCCTGGCAAAGAATGCCCTCCCACACCTCAAGAAGGAGAGGTCGTCGTTTTTGTAGATCACTTAGCCCGGGGCTTTAAGCCGCCCGGTTCTAAATTTTACCGGGATGTTTTGTCCAATTTTCAACTCCGCCCACAAGACACTGGCCCCAACTCTGTTACAAACATGTGTCACTTCCAAGTGCTCTGTGAGGTGTTCTTTCAAGAGGAGCCCACAGTTGAGTTGTTCAGAGACTGCTTACATCTAAACTGCCGTACTGAGTTTACTGACGGTTCCAATATGGAATTGGGTGGTGTGGCGATTCAGAAAAGGAAAAAGGTCACATACCCTCACGCCAAACTGCACAGCCACCCCAAAGAGTGGAATCAAACATGGTTCTATTGTAAAGACACCTCCCCTGCTGGTGAAAATCCTTTGCCTGGCTTTCGTCCGGAGCGGCTTAGCAATACACACCCCTTTCCGCAAAGGTTGACTACCAAGGAGAGAAGCAAACACGCTCCTCAACTGTCCAAGCTCAGAGCCTTCATGGCCAACGGTTTAACAGGTGTTGATCTCGCTCGCTGTTGGATATCGTGGAGCATACTACCCCTTAGTCAGCGCTCTAGTTTGATGTGCGAGTATACTGGCAGTGTTGATGACCCACTGCGACATGCTAACATCCAGCTCACCGACGAAGAAATCACAGAGGCTGTGAATAAAATGCTGAATGAACCGGAACAAATCTGTGCTCGAACCGGCCTGCTTCCCTTCTGTGCCACCAACAGACCGCCAGCTGTAAGAGTTTGATTTTTCTTTTTACTGAACCTGTTATTGATATATCTGGTCATTATTTGATATCAATGTCTGTTTAAACAGGGCGATGAACCGTTTTGGAGAAAGAAACTTTCACAGGAGAAGCCAGAAAAAACAGACAAACCGGAAAGACCAACCCGGGCAAAGACTAAAGTCGTGAAACGGCCTGCTCATAAGAAGAAAACCACTGCATCTTCTGATCTGGCCCCTGATGATGATGTGGGTAATCCGGACCTTGAGGTAGAGCTTGACTCACTTGGCTTATTTTTCATGCGCCTTATTGATGATGATATTTGTCAGGAT
This sequence comes from Triticum aestivum, assembly GCF_018294505.1. NCBI lineage: Eukaryota > Viridiplantae > Streptophyta > Magnoliopsida > Poales > Poaceae > Triticum > Triticum aestivum. The sequence continues at coordinate 27,237,733 of NC_057800.1, read as the reverse complement.
GATGCCGAAGCCAGCCATGCTGATGCTGCAGAGGTAATTACTCTCTCTTCCGATTCAAACCCTTTGCCTTCACTAAAAATCTGTCAGGCAAACCGGAAGGTTAAATTTTCTCATCCTCTTGCTTACTTGGATCCCAAATTTCTTATGAAGACCCAATAGCACGAAGCTCGCCGCACAACCCGGCACAGCGGCCAGGTAGTTACCTCCGCCGGTTTACCGAACAGTCCGGTTCGGAAACGCCGTTCAGAGGTCTCTAATTTGCTTGTCAGTGCTTTTCCTAAAGCGGGCTGTTTTCGTCAACCTCTTAATCCATCTGACTCCGATTATCAGGTTACTTCCCACTCATCCTCTGGCGAGTCATCGGCTACTCAGCTTCCACCGCTCAAAACGGTGCTTGGGTAAACTATACTTATCATAGTATTTCTGGTACATCACCTTGGAACATATACTGTATTTGACTTTGTTATTCCTTTCAGGGCCAAGCCTAGGCCGAGCAAGAAGGCTCGCCTGGATAAAGCGGCCAAGGAGGACGCCGTCCCTGAACCGGGTAAAACACCAGATCTTGAAGCGGCTATTCCTGAAGATATACCCAATGATCCACCACAGCAGGATGACGATTTTATTGCTGAAGAAAGGCCTATTGACACCTCAAGCCCTGTCAACCAGCCCACAAACCCCATCCGATTTGGGAGATCCACTAGTCCATCCCAGCCTGCTGACAAACCGACTGCGCCAGTGCAAACCGGTGATGCTAAGGATGATGAAGTTGTAATTACTGGCATTGGCCGTACAGAGCCCAGCAATCCTATTGTTTTATCCAAGCATACCGCCAAAGAAGAATTTGTTGTCATGGGCAAAGGCAAGTGGAATGTTGACTTGGCGACCTATGCTGCTCTGAATGCCCAAGATCTTCATTCTGGCTACCTGAACCGGCTGTATACCAGCCATGATTATGAAGCTGGTCTGGTGAATATGATGAAAGAGAAATTTGAGGTAACTTTCATGTACTTTTTCCTGCTTGGATATTTCAATCTTGTTAACTCTCCTAGCCCCTAAGGGCCAGTTTAGAATCTTCATTCAAACCGAGACTTGCTAATATAAATCCCAATGCTTTGGAATTCGCTGATGTAGCCCCCAAGGGCCGGTTCAACTTAGTGTAGTTAAACCGGGACTTTAAGTAATTGAGATCGCAGCATCAAAATTTATTCGAGCAAATAGCCATTAGCCACCAAGTGCCAAGTTGAATACTTGTATTGATCTTGGGACTTTATAATCAAGTGAAATATGAAGATCAAATAGGCATTAGCCCCCAAGTGCCAAGTGCATAACTTGTTATGTGGTTGGTGCTTCAATTCTTGCACTGCTTGCTGAATCATATAACTGTCTGTATGCAGGCTGAGCTGAAGACAAAAGAAAACCAAGTCGCCGATCTCCAAGAAAATCTAAAGTCCCAACAGACTGAAATCTCAAAAGAAAAAGAGGAGTTGACCAGCGCCTTAAGCGTCATGGAACGGCTTAAGAAGGATTTCAAGAAGAAGCGAGCGGATTGGGCCACTGAAAAATCCGCTTTAACCAAACGAGCAGAAGATGCCGAGGCTGCACTGAAACCGGTGGTGGACGAACTGACCAGCATAAAGCGGCAAGTGCATGCCATGACCGCTGCTATCTTTGGTAAGCTGGTTTGATTTCTGGATTGATTCGGCCGTCTTATAGAGATGCCGGTTTGTTAACCCTTTGTAATATTTCAGGGACACGCATTGGTCACTTGGGGTCAGATGTGCGGAAGAAATTGAAAGCCGCCTACACATTGACTGAACAACTGTACACTGGTGCACAGCTGATCATCTCTGCTGCATCCCATAACAATCCGGCGCCCACTTTGATTCAGGACACTCTGAAGAGACTGTCGATGCTTCCTGCCCGGGTTGAAGAGCTGAAGAAATCTGCTGCTCGAACCGGTGTGATCAATGCCTTAATCCGGGCAAAAGCTTGGGTGCCGGATTTTGATCCTATTGAAGCGGCTCAGGGCTATCCCAGCTTGAAGGAAGACGGGTAAGAGTTTAGTGAAGTGGATCTGCGAGTGATAAACCGGGAGGTGCGTCTGCTAGCTTGTCAATTGGTTGAAGAAGCAGACTTGTCTCATTATCAAGCCCAATATGACAACCAAAACAAGCGAGTAGTTGCACCAATTCCTGAAGCGGAAAATCTTATCCCTCTAATCCGTAAGCATACTTACGCTCCCGATATTGAATCGTCATTGATGATCCATGATGAAGCTGTCTTTCAAGCATTAATGGGAATCGACTGGACAACTGTTGATTTCCAGCCGCTGGGTAGAGAAGTTGAAGTTGAAGCGGCGCGGGATGACCCACAACCATCAGGCCAGGCTGGTGACCAAGCTTGAACCGGAAGCCAGTTTAAACTGCTTCTCCTTTGCGAAAAAAACAATGATCTTATTTTGGGCACCGTGTTGCCTTGTAATAGGCTAGCCGATACTCTTGATTTTGATATGCCTTCGTGCATAATTACTGCCACTTGTTCTTCCTTTGGGTGATGAACTTTCCAAAGTATTTTCTGCAATACAAAAAATCTTAAAGCGCCACCGCGGTTGTACCGTCAGGTGGAGTATGATGTCTGCATATCAAAATATCTAAAATTTAAGCATATGATCAAATCTTTGGGATTCATAATACCTGCCATCGTTGGGCATGAAGTTGGCTTGGCCAATCTTGAAGCGGAGGTTTATAAACCCACACTGTTGGAGGAGATAGCAGCTCCTGTATATATCTAATGCTGGTTTACCATGTAAACCGTGTCGGGTTATAATAAAACACCGTGTTACTCCGTAATAGGATGTTAATAAAAAATCAAACCGAGCAAATAGTCTCCGGATTAAAAATGGACTGTGTTCCGTCAATTGATAGTTTGAACCGGTTTAAAACTTTGTCGATTTAAAAAACGCAACAAAAAGAAAGAAATATCTATCAAAGAAAATTGTGAAGCAAAGGCAATGATAAAACCGTTTGCAAAAAGAGGCTTATTTGGCCGATCAGATGGCGTTACCATGGTCGGACACGACCAAGCTCCCGATAGGTGTAGCTATGGTTCAAGTCAGCCAGGTCCCCAAATGAAACCGTGGCATTTATGCCGATCAAGAGGCATGGCAATGGTTCGGGTTCGACCAAGCCCCTAGGTGATTCTGTGGCCTTAGGCCGATCAAGAGGCGTGACTGGTTTAGACTTGACCATGTCTCCAAGTGATCCGGTGGCTTTTGCCTATCAAAAGGTGTTGCATTGGTTCGGATACGACCAAGCTCCCAAGTGATATTACATGATGCTTTGAAAAGCTAACTCAAGGGGTAAACCGGAGGCCGCTTTAGAACAACTCCATGTAACCACACATGATGTAAAAGAACAGATACCCCGCTTTAGCTGAGGTTCCGCTTTATTATATTAATCATAATATATACATCGTCGTAATATGTACATAAGTAGAGCCAATGGCTCAGGTATAGTAAGGCCGAAGATGAGCTATGTTCCACGGCCTATTGGTCTCCTCCTCTGATGTACGTGAGTCTTTATGCTCTCAAATATCGATCAGATAGTATGACCCGTTGTGTAGATTCTTGCTGACCACGAAAGGTCCCTCCCAAGGTGGGGATAGCTTATGCATATCAGTCTGATCTTGGATGAGCCGAAGCACCAAATCTCCTTCCTGAAAGGTTCTGGTTCTGACTCGGCGACTGTGATAACAACGAAGATCCTGTTGGTAAATCGCCGAGCGGGCGGCTGCTATGTCACGTTCTTCATCCAACAGGTCCAAAGTGTCTTGTTGTGCTGTCTCGTTGTCCGCTTCAACATAAGCCGCCACACGAGGTGAGTCATGACGGATATCACTGGGGAGAACCGCCTCCGCTCCGTAGACCATGAAGAACGGTGTATATCATGTTGATCTGTTGGGTGTAGTATTGATGCTCCATAACACAGATGGTAACTCTTCTACCCAACAACCCGGTGTTCTCTGCAAAGGAACCATAAGCCGGGGCTTGATGCCTCTCAAGATCTCTTGATTAGCCCTTTCTGCTTGACCATTGGACTGTGGGTGTGCCACTGATGAAACGTCAAGCTGGATGTGCTCCCGTTCGCAGAACTCCTTGATGGCACCCTTAGACAAATTGGTACCATTATCTGTGATGATACTGTGTGGAAAGCCAAACCGGAAAATCACTTTTCCGATGAACTGAACCACCATGGCCGCATCACACTTGCTAACAGGTTCTGCCTCCATCCACTTTGTAAACTTGTCAACCGCCACCAGGAGGTGGGTCTTCTTATCTTTGGACCTTTTGAAAGGCCCAACCATATCCAGCCCCCAAGTCACAAACGGCCAAGTAATTGGAATCATTCTCAATTCTTGAGCCGGCATATGAGCACGTCTTGAAAACTTTTGGCAACCGTCACATCGTCTGACCAGATCCTCCGCATCAGCATGAGCAGTTAACAAATAGAAACCATGGCGGAACGCTTTAGCCACCAAAGATTTTGAACCGGCATGGTGACCACAATATCCTTCGTGGATCTCATGCAAAATTTCACAGCCTTCTTCAGGAGACACACAGCGTTGAAACGCCCCTGATACACTACAATGATGCAACTCGCCATTAACAATAGTCATGGACTTGGACCGTCGGATTATCTGTCGGGCCAGAGTCTCATCCTCTGGTAACTCGCCCCGGTTCATGTACGCCAGGTAAGGAAGCGTCCAATCCGGAATGACATGAAGAGCTGCCACCAATTGAGCCTCCAGAGCAGGAATAGCCAAATCCGCTTCACCAGGGAGCTTGACCGACGGGTTGTGCAGCACATCCAGAAAAACATTGGGCGGGACCGGTTTGCGCTGAGAGCCCAGCCGGCTTAAAGCGTCCGCCGCTTCATTCTTCCGTCGGTCCACGTGGTCCACCTGATAGCCTTTAAAGTGACCTGCAACAATATCCACCTCACGACGATATGCTGCCATGAGTGGGTCCTTGGAATCCCAAGTGCCAAATACTTGTTGAGCCACGAGGTCCGAGTCACCGAAGCACTTAACTCGACTTAGATTCATCTCCTTAGCCATCCGGAGACCATGGAGCAAGGCTTCATACTCAGCTGCATTGTTAGTACAAGGGAACATTAAGGGGAGAACGTAACAAAACTTATCACCTCGTGGGGAAGTTAATACGACTCCAGCCCCCGAGCCTTCCAATTGCCTGGATCCGTCAAAATGGATGGTCCAATATGTGTGATCCGGCTTTTCTTCAGGTGCTTGCAGTTCCGTCCAATCATTGATGAAATCAACAAGTGCTTGAAACTTAACCACCGTCTGAGGCACATACTTCAACCCGTGCGGCCCAAGCTCTATAGCCCACTTGGCAATCCGGCCAGTCGCTTCCCGGTTCTGGATGATATCCCCCAAGGGAGCAGAACTGACCACCGTAATGGGCTGCCCTTGGAAGTATTGCTTAAGCTTCCGGCTTGCCATAAAAACTCCGTATACCAACTTCTACCAATGTGGATACCTTTGCTTGGACTCAATGAGTACCTCGTTGATATAATAGACCAGACGTTGAACCGGATGCTCCTTACCTGCCTCTTTTCGCTCCACCACAATAGCCACACTGACCGCACGAACATTAGCAGCCACATATAGCAGCAACGGCTCCTTGTCAATGGGATCCGCGAGCACAGGCGGATTGGCCAATTGCCACTTTAAGTCCTCAAATGCTTTATCAGCAGCAGAACTCCAGACGAATTGATCCGTCTTCTTCAACATTTGATACAAAGGGATTGCCTTCTCACCAAGGCGGCTGATAAACCGGCTTAACGCGGCAATCCGGCCTGCCAGGCGTTGAACATCATTGATACACTTCGGTTTAGCCAGGGAGGTGATGGATGTGATCTTCTCCGGATTAGCCTCGATTCCCCTGTTGGACACCAGAAAACCCAATAACTTGCCTGTCGGTACACCAAAGACACACTTGGCCGGATTAAGCATCATCTTGTACGTCCTCAGGTTATCAAAGGTTTCCTTCAAGTCGTCAACCAGAGTCTCCTTCTCCCTTGACTTAACCACGATATCATCCACGTAAGCATGTACATTACGGCCAATCTGCTTGTGAAGACAATTTTGTACACACCGTTGATAAGTTGCCTGGGCACTCTTGAGCCCAAAGGGCATAGACACATAGCAGAAGGCTCCAAAGGGAGTTATGAATGCCATCTTCTCCTGGTCCTTAACTGCCATTTTGATCTGATGATAGCCAGAATATGCATCCAAAAAACTCAAATGCTCACAACCCGCCGTAGCATCAATAATTTGATCAATACGGGGGAGGGCAAAAGGATCTGCTGGACAAGCCCTATTAAGATCTGTGTAATCCACACACATGTGCCAGGTGCCGTTTTTCTTAAGGACCAGCACCGGATTGGCAAGCCACTCAGGGTGGAAAACTTCAATAATAAAGCCAGCTGCTAAGAGCCTGGCTACCTCTTCTCCAATCGCCTTGCGTCTTTGTTCGTTAAACCGGCGGAGGAACTGTTTCACCGATTTGTATTTAGGATCCACATTAAGGGTGTGCTCAGCGAGTTGCCTCGGTACACCTGGCATGTCAGAGGGCTTCCATGCAAAAATGTCCCGATTATCACGGATGAACTCGATGAGCGCACTTTCCTATTTCAGATCCAAGTTGGCACTGATGCTGAACTGCTTGGACGAATCGCCAGGAACGAAGTCAACAAGCTTAGTTTCAGCTGCCGATTTGAACTTCAGGGGCGGATCATGCTCCGTAGTTGGCTTCTTTAATGGAGTCATGTCCGCTTGATCAACATTGTCCTTATAATACTTCAGCTCCTCGGTGGCACAAACCGACTCTGCATAGGCCGCATCTCCTTCCTCGCACTCCAAAGTGATTTTACGGCTTCCGTGAACCGTTATTGTCCCCTTGTGACCCGGCATCTTGAGCTGCAAATACACATAACAGGGCCGTGCCATAAACTTCGCGTAGGCCGGTCGCCCAAACAGGGCGTGATATGGACTTTGGATTTTCACCACTTCAAATGTCAATGTTTCCGACATGGAATCATGATCATCTCCAAAGGCCACTTCCCGAGCTATCTTACCGACGGGATATGCTGACTTGCCAGGTACCACACCGTGGAACACTGTATTGGACGGTTTGAGATTTTTATCTGTTAGTCCCATACGACGAAAGGTCTCATAGTACAAGATATTAATGTTGCTCCCTCCATCCATGAGCACCTTGGTGAACTTGTAACCTCCCACCTGAGGCGCCACCACCAGAGCCAACTGACCCGGATTATCAACCTGGGGAGGGTGATCCTCTCTGCTCCATATGATTGGCTGTTCAGACCAGCGTAGATAACGGGGCACGGCCGGTCCAACAGAGTTGACTGCCCGCCTCTGAACCTTCCGGTCTCGCTTGTCCAAGCTAGTGGTGAAAACATGGTACTGTCCACTATTCAACTGCTTTGGGTTGCTCTGGTAACCCGACTGTTGCTGCTGCTGGTTGTAACCACCCTGGTTGTTCTGATTATTTTGATTGTTATGTCCTCCCGGATTACCATTAAATCCTGAACCAGAATTTCCTCCACCGTATCCGGGCCCGGATCCTGAGCCACTGCCGGAGCCGTGATCATACCGGAAAGCATTAGAATTCTTGAACTCCTGCATAATGAAGCAATCCTTCCAAAGGTGGTTTGCTGGCACCTCCTTCGTCCCATGCTTTGGACAAGGCTGGTTCAATAGATAATTTAAGCGGTCCGGGTTAGGGTTAGGCGCTCCACCGCGATTCGGCGGTTTACCCTTGCGTCGCTGACCCTTGTCCTGTGCGTTGGTTTCAGCCACGAAGTCCATGTTGCCATCCGCCTTACGCTTGCCTCCATTACCGTTACCTGCCGAGTGGTGCTGTTGACCTTTGGAGTTGCTATTCTTCTTTCCCTTCCCTGTCTTGTCATCATCATACTCGGGATCCTTGGTACTATCAGAATCAGCACACTTTACCAAGGCAGCCATGAGGGTCCCCATGTCAGTGCAATGGCGCTTCATCCGTCCCAATTTCAGCTTTAGGGGCCCAAACCAGCAATTGCCTTCTAGGGTTATAACCGCGGTGTCAGCGTTGATGCGGTCTGATGAATGCAGAACCTGCGAGACCCGGCGCATCCAATGAGTCGTCGATTCCCCTTCCTCCTGGACACAGGCAGCTAAGTCCACTATCGACATAGGCTGCTTACATGTATCCTTGAAATTACTGATAAACCGGGCTCGTAATTGGGCCCATGAACTGATAGAATTGGCCGGTAAGCTTTTTAACCAAGTACGTGCCGTTCCTTCGAGCATCATGGTGAAGTACTTCGCACATGCCGCATCATCCACATCGAGCATTTCCATGGCCATCTCATAGCTCTCCACCCATGTCTCTGGAGGTTGATCCGCCGTGTAATTTGGTACCTTGCGCGGGCCCTTGAAATCCTTGGGCAGGCGCACATTGCGTAAAGCGGGGACAAGGCAAGGCACCCCCAAAGAACTAGAAGTAACACCAGGTTCGACCGAGATAGTTCGACGAACCGGCGTAAGCTGCCGAGCCTGATACTGTGCGGCTAACTCGGCCTCCCTGCGCACTCGGGCCCGATCCACCACTTCCTGAGCGTTATCAGCACCACCCGCTAGGTTGTTGCCGCGGGGTGCTCCACGTCGTTCATTACTTGACACTGCCGGTTCATCCATATGCCTGCTATAGCTCCGTCTTGGACGAGGGGTCGAGTGGATCCGGTTGCGGCTGCACGAGTATGCTTCCTGTTGGACCAAAGCTGTCCTAAGAAGCTCCTTGACCCGTCGCGTCTCTACCACCTGCGGCGAATCACCTTCAATTGGAATGGCCTCCAGTCGTGCAGCAGCGGCAACGAGATTTTCCATCGGGTTGGAGTAGTGACCCGGAGGTGTTGAAACAGCCTGAGGTATAACAGTGTTTTGACGAGGCAGATCCATCAGACGGGGCTGAACCGACGCGTCGGTCCCAGGAGCTTCCGCCCGGTTTACCTCCAGCGGATTACTGGTTCCTGCTCCTGGGGTGTTGAAAAGGTCTCTGGCCTCGAAAACTGAAGGCAAACGGGATCGATACTTCCTCTTCATGACTTCATGCGACGCGTTCTGGTCCAACATGAGCCTGTAGGCTTGTGCGTCTAAAGCGGCCCGCTCTGCGGTCATCCTGGCATTCTCAGCTACCAGGTCCGCCTTGGCCTGGGTGATCTGTTCCCTCACCTTTGCAATCTCCGCGTTGTCGACGTCCTGATCCGCCGGGTTAGCTTGTGCCATAAGCACAGCCAATGCATCAAATATATCTGATAGAACTTGAGCCGGCGGGCGTACAGAGCCTCCTGCCCCGGAAGCCGTCGCCGCTACTGAACCGGAGGTTATTGGCGCAGCGGTCGAAGAATGAAGCGTTGCTTGTGTGTCGGCCATGAATATTCCAACTCGGTTGGGTAGATCAGAGGAGTCCGGAATACTGTCGCCATCGGAACAGCCCCCAATCCGGCCATCTTGTAGCTGATATAGAGATTCGGTTTCTCCGGTTGATGACTCTTCGCCGGAATAAACGACGGTCTCGCCGCGAGATTCCGATCCATCCTCATAACTTCCTGCATGGATAACTCCCACGAAGGCATGTGTCACGGCCGGTTTAACCCGGGCGGATCGCGCATGCTGAGCCGTTTCGACGGGGTCGGTGCAGATGTCCGGCTCAGGGCCCGGTTCACCGATCTTGTCGATGAAAATGTGTATGCCACCAAAGGGGACCCGGTACCCGTACTCAACTAAGCTGGCCTCGGGGCCCCAGCCTGCATCGTCGATGTAGAGCTTGCCGCGACGACTCTTAGTCATCCAGCCCAAAGCGTACCCCTCGAGTCCTTCAAAGCGGCCCTCCAAGAACTTGAAACCATCGTGCGATAGCCCCATGGTGGGCACTAACTGTCGTGGTTTTGTCACGGCAGATGTCCTTGTGAAAGGACTTAGTCGTGGAGCCATCGCAACGGGTTAGCTTGAAGGGGTTAAAGTGGACACAGGGACGCAAGAGAGTTTATACTAGTTCGGCCCCTTCTATGAAGGTAAAAGCCTACGTCTAGTTGTGATGGAATTGATGGGGTTTCGATGACTAGGGAGCAAACAAGCTTTGCCTAAGTCTCTAGTTGTTGTCTGTTGTCCTTGAACCGCCGCCGGGTCGTCCCCTTATATACATGGGTGACGCCCGTTGGTTTATAGAGTCCCAACACCGGCTCATATACGTGTTCGGTTTGGTCTCTACTTATTCCTAACTTACAGTACAAGTTTACATACCGACGCCGGTTTACGGCTACAGGCCTGAAACCGATCATGGGCTTTAAGCCCCCATCTACGTTCATGGGCTTTAACATACCTAACTACTGATGAAGTTAACCCAGCCCAGATAGGCCGGTTTACGCCCAGTAGTAATATCCCCAACGGTGGGTATTTGATTGGTAGTTGTTAGGAAGATTGCCACCGAATCCTTACGTGCCCTGAGGACAAGGAATGCAATTTGGAGGCTCATATTGTTGGCAAATTGTGCAGGTGTACAATGTGCATATACTACTCCAAGGCTCCAATAAATGAAACTGTAATGTTAACTAGCTAAGAAAATATCAATGCAGTTTGCTAAAAATAATAACAATGCCTGACTATTCGCAATAAACCTTTAAAGAACATAATTCAATGTTACACCTTGAGTTTTCTACATTGTGTTATTAAGTGATCTATATATGAGGCATTAAAAATACCACCTTCCTTTTCGAATATATCTGGCAGGTATTACCAATATAAGTTGGAGATGAAAGCTCTAGAAGTGCCACTGGTGGGCTTCCCTTTTTTAACACCTAGACCTAGAATTGATCTTTGACTCGGTTGGCATAGATCGAGATTAGGATTTGTTACTCCAAGTATCGAAGAGGTATCTCTGGGCCCTCTCGGTAATACACATCATAAGCTTGCAAGCAAACGACTAAGGAGTTAGTCACGAGGTGATGTATTACGGAACGAGTAAAGAGACTTAACGGTAACGAGATTGAACTAGGTATGAAGATACCGACGATCGAATCTCGGGCAAGTAACATACCGACAGACAAAGGGAATACGTAAGTTGACATAACGGTTCGACCGATAAAGATCTTCGTACAATATGTAGGAGCCAATATGGGTATCCAAGTTCCGCTATTGGTTATTGACCGGAGAGGTGTCTCAGTCATGTCTAGATAGTTCTCGAACCTGTAGGTTCCGCGCGCTTAACGTTCGATGACGATATAGTATTATATGAGTTATGTGATTTGGTGACCGAATGTTCTTCGGAGCCCCGAATGAGATCATGGACATGACGAGGAGTCTCGAAATGGTTGAGAGGTAAAGATTTATATATAGGAAGATAATATTCGGACACTGGAAGTGTTCCGGAGGGTATCGGGTACATATCGGGTCACCAGAATGGGTTCCGGGCACCCCCGGCAAAAGATATTGGACCTTATGGGCCAAGAGGGGAAATGCACCAGCCACAAGGGCCGGCCAAGCTGGATAAGGAAAGGGTAAGGAGGAAAGGAAAGAGAGGGAATAGGATTCCCACTTCCTTCTCTCTTGCCCCTCTTTCCTTCCACCTCCAACAAACATGGCAGGGGGGCGTGGCCAAGGGCAGGAGCCCAAGTAGGATGATATTGCACCTACTTCGGGTGCCCCTTGGCCACTCTCCTATCCCTCCCACCTATATATATGTGGGAGGGGGTGCCTAGCACACATGAGATTAATTGTTAGCCGTTTGTGGCGCCCCCTCCACCGTTTACACCCCCGTTCATATTTTCGTAGTGCTTAGGCGAAGCCCTGCGAGGATCACTTCACCATCACCATCACCATGCCATCGTGCTGACAGAACTCATCTACTACCTCGACAACTTTTTGGATCAAGACGGCGAGGGACTTCACCGAGCTGAACGTGTGCAGAACCCGAAGGTGTTGTGCGTTCGGTACTTGATCGGTTGACGTGTGAAGAAGTTCGACTACATCAACCGCGTTTTGTGAAATACTTCCGCTTACGGTCTACGAGGGTATGTAGACACACTCTCCCCCTTGTTACTATGCATCTTCATGGATAATATAGATCATTGCATGTGCGTAGAATTTTTTTGTTTTCCATGCAACAATTCTCAACAGTGGTATCAGAGCCAGGTCTATGCGTAGATGATATGCACGACTAGAACACAAAGAGTTGTGGGCGGTGATAGTCATACTGCTTACCACCAACGTCTTATTTTGATTTGGCGGTATTGTGGGATGAAGCGGCTCGGACCAACCTTACATGTCCACGCACATGAGACTGTTCCACCGACAGACATGCAACTAGTTTTGCATAAAGGTGGCTGGCGGGTGTCTGTTTCTCCTACTTTAGTTGAATCGAATTTGACTGCGGCCGGTCCTTGAAGAAGGTTAAAACATCAAACTTGACGAAACACCGTTGTGGTTTGATTCATAGGTAAGAATGGTTCTTGCTGGAAGCCCGTAGCAGCCACGTAAAACTTGCAACAACAAATTAGAGGATGCATAACTTGTTTTTGCAGGGCATGTTGTGATGTGATATGGTCAAGACATGATGTGATAAACGTTATTGTATGAGATGATCATGTTTTGTAAGATATCTGACAACCGGCAGGAGCCTTATGGTTATCTCTTTATTGTATGAAATGCAAATGCCGTGTAATTGCTTTACCTTATAACTATGCGTTAGCGATAGTTGTAGAAGCAATAGTTGGCAAGACGACCACGAGGCTACGATGGAGATCAAGGTGTCGAGCCGGTGACGATGGAGATCATGTCGATGCTTTGGAGATGGAGATCAAAAGCACAAGATGATGATGGCCATATCATGTCACATATTTTGATCACATGTGATGTTTGTATTTTTATGCTTCTTATTTTGCTTAGTACGGCGGTAGCATTATAAAATGATCCCTTAACTAAATTTCAAGAAAAAAATGTTCTCCCTGAGTATGCACCATGGATGACCCACAAGTATTTTGAAGTATCAGCGTTTCGGACAAAAACTCATCTGTCAAAAAGGCATTTCATTTTTTTAACCTATAGCAACTCCAGACTTTTTATGCGTTCAGTATGCACCATTCAAAGCCACATCGTCAACTTTCAACCCTTTGTGACATCATATGCTATTTTTCATGCATTTACTTTTTTTTAGCTAAATTACCCTGAAATTGAAAAGCACTACAAATGAACTCTAAAAAGGTTGAAAGTTGGCATGGTATCATCATTTCACCCACATAGCATGTGCAAAAAACTAGAGAGGGTTACGGCAAAAATTGGATGCACTTCGTGCACAAAATGGACAATCTCTTTCAAAGTATCAGGGTTTCGGACGAAAACTCATCTGTTACAAAGGCATTTCATTTTTTAACTTATTACAGCTCCTGACTTTTTATGCGTTCAGTATGCACCATTCAAAGTCACGTCATCAACTTTCAAACCTTTCTGACTTCATTTGATATTTTTCATGCATTTACTGATTTTTTTGAGCTAAATAACCCTGAAATTGAAAAGCACTACAAATTAACTCTGAAAAGGTTGAAAGTTGTCATAGTATCATCATTTCACCCACATAGCATGTGCAAAAAAAGTAGAGAGGGTTACGGCAAAAACTGGATGCACTTCGTGTACAAAATGGACAATCTTTTTCGGAGTATCAGGGTTTCGGACAAAAATCATCTGTTACAAAGGCATTTCATTTTTTTAAATAACCTATGTATTACCAAATTGAATATAATCATAAAACATAGTAATATTAAAGATAAGAAAAAAGAATCACTGAAAAATCTACTTTTAAAGTAAAGTTATTCCCAAACTAGTGATTCACACAAATTTCAAATAATTCAAATTTAAACTTTTCAAATTTGAAAACTACTGGTACTAACAGAAAGTTTGTAATTTTTTGTACCTAAAGCAAAAATATTCACAAAGAAATTCTAAATACACTAAAAACAATTCAGAAATAAAAAAGTAGAAAAAAAGCCCGTCTATTGGGCCACAGCGACCTGCATACGACTACAAACCCAACTTGTAGTTGGGCTAGGATATTGGCCCGCTGGCCCAGTAGGCCCAACGTCGCCGGCCCCGTCCAAGTCACGCCCCGGACCGTCCCCGTTGCCGTCCCTGCCGTACGTCGTCGCCGCGTCTCGCCGCCGCCCCGTACGCCGCCACCCCGTCGCCGTGCCCGTCGATCGCCGCCCCCGTCGCCCCGTGATGTGAGCCCCCTGCGCGTGCCATGACCGTGCCCTAATCGAGCCCCCGCCCGTGCACACGCACAACACACACATTTTTTTACTTATTTTCTGTTTTATTTTTTTAGATTAATGTCAAAGTTTTAGCTAGCTAGATGAATTAGATTAATGTCAAATTGTTAATTAGATGATCGAATTAGATATATTAATGTCAAATGTTAGATGAATTAGATAAAAATGTTAGATTAATTAATGTCAAATGTTAGATGAATTAGATGCATAGGTAGATAGAAATTTTAGATGAAATAGTTTTTTATACTTTTATTTATAGATGAATTAGATATATTAATGTTAGATGAATTAGTTTTTTATACTTTTGTCAATTGTTAGATGAATTATCTAGATATATTAATGTTAGATGAATTATAGCTAGCTAGATATCATATATGTCAAAGTTTGAATTTTGACATATGCAACATTATATTTGATCATATATATTAATTTGCATATAGTATTTGTTCTCGACGTCAATGATGTCCGGCCCGCATCCTCGTCGTCGACCCATTCGTGACGACGTCCTGCTTTAGAGGAGCCATGTCAAGGACTGGGCTCCGCTGGGCTGGCACTGGGAGGTGCTACCTTCAGGGGCGCGCCGCTTGGTGAGGAACCCGACCCCGGGTCCCGTCGTCGACCACTAGTAGAAAACAGGGCTTTGGTCCAGGCCGGGTCAGCCCATTAGTCCCGGTTCAGTCCAGAACCGGAACCAATGTGGGCATTGGTCCCGGTTCATGAGCCCAGGGGGCCGGCCGGGCCACGTGGGCCATTGGTCCCGGTTCATCTGGACCTTTTTGTCCCGGTTGGTGGGATGAACCGGGACCAATGGGCCTCTCTCCTGGCCCACCACCATTGGTCCCGGTTGGTGGCTTGAACTGGGACCAAAGGCTCCCCTTTAGTCTCGGCTCATGTCACCAACCGGGACCAATGAGGTGCCTATATATACCCCTCGCTCACGAGCAGAGCACCCCAGTGCTCTGTTTTTCTTTGGCCGAGGGGGAGAGGGCTTGGTGGTGCTCTAGCTCACCTCCTATGCACACAAGGTGTTCGATGGAATGCCCGAACCACACTACTTAAGCCTTCTCCTCTCCAAGCTCGACCTCCAAGCTCCATTTTCCATAATATTTGTCTAGGTTTAGCGGTCCGTCATGCCCCGTCCCCGTCTTCACCGCCGTCGATCACCCGCGCCGAGCTCATCGCCGGCACCACCGTGGTGAGCCTCTTGTTCTTATCTTCTTTCTGAAAGGAAAAATATTCTTACTTGTATGTTTACATAGATACTTGTATTATTTTCTTACTTTTATTATTGCATCTTATATAGTGCGATGGTTTTGGTATCCGCCCCCGTCGGCCCATAATATTAAAAAATGCAAAAAAACAAAAGAAAATAAATAATGCAAAAAACAAAAAACCGAAAAAAGTACAGTTAATCACAAACTTGTGATTCAAACAAATATCAAAGAACTCAAATTTTAACTATTCGAATTTGAAAACTAATGGCACTAACAGAAAGTTTATAATTTTTCTAAAACTAATGGCACTAACAGAAAGTTTATAATTTTGCTCCTCGCCGCTGGCCCATGACCATTAGTCCCGGTTTGTGCCACAAACCGGGACTAAAGGGTTGGTCCTCGTTGCGAGCAGAGTTTAGTCCCACCTCGCCAACCGAAGGGGGCTCACATCGGTTTATAAGCCCTTCCCTCTCTGCCTTGTTGAGCTCCTCTCAAAGTGAAAATAGATGCCCTAATAGAGAAAAGTTTAACCTAAATTCATAGTGAATTTCTCTGAAATTCATAGAAATTTAGTAAGAATTTTGGTTGAATTTTCTCTATAAGCGCATCTATTCTCATTTTTTTAGTAACTTAATCACAAACTTGTGATTCACACAAATTTCAAAGAATTCAAATTTTAACTATTCAAATTTGTAAATTAATGGCACTAACAGAAAGTTTATAATTTTTCTAAAACTAATGGCACTAACAGAAAGTTTATAATTTTGCTAACTTAAAAGCAAACAGAATTAAAAATTAAAGCAAAAAACAAAACAAAATAAATAATGCAAAAAACAAAACAAAAAACTGGGAAAAAATAGCAACAATAAGTATTTTGTTGTAATTAGAAACAAAATAAAATAAATAAAGCAACAAAGAAAACAAAAAAACAAAAAAAAGTGTTTCAAATTTGAAAACTAATGGCACTAACAGAAAGTTTATAATTTTTCTAAAACTAAAACCAAAAAGAATAAAAAAACAAAGCAAAAAACAAAATAAAATAAAATAAAGAAACAAAAAATGCCACCTACTGGGCCCCCAGCCTGAATACGACTAGAAACCCATCCAAGGGCCAGGATTCAGGCCCGCATGAGGCCCAGCAGGCCCACAGGCATAGCAGTGACAATTAGGCCCGTAAGCCTGCAATGGCGAGAAGCTCGAGAGGGGTGCGGCAGTGGGGCTTATAAACCACTGCGCACCCCTCTCAACTAGCAAGGTGGGACTAAACTTTCGACGCAGCAGCCGCACAAGGCCTTTGGTCCAGGTTGGTGGCACCAACCGGGACTAAAGGAGGCATTGGTCACGGTTGGTGACACGAACCGTGACCAATGCCCCCCTTTAGTCCCGGTTGGTTCTACCAACCGAGACCAAAGGCCGCTGCTTCCCGCCCTTTGGGCTGCTGAAAATAGGCCTTTGGTCCCGGTTGGTGGCACCAACCGGGACTAAAGGGGGGCATTGGTCACGGTTTGTGCCATGAACCGTGACCAATGCCTTTGCTATATAACTAGCACTTGTGAAAGTTTCCATTCAGTTCGTCTTCCCCGCCCGACGCCGCCAGGCTGCCCCTCTGCGCCTCGCCGTCGCCGTCGTCGCCCCTGCCTCCGACGCCGTCCCGCGCCGCCCAAACACCGTCGCCACCTCGCGCCGCCCCGACTCCGTCGCCGCGCGCCACCCCGCGCCGTCGCGGTCACCTCCCCGCGCCGCCCCGACGCCGTCGCCGCCCCGCGTCGCCACCTCGATGCCATCGCTGCCCCGCCTCTGCCTCCCCGTCGCCGCCCCGCGCCGGCGTCGCCTCTCGCTTTGGTCAGGGCCGGCACCGCCCCCCTCTTCCCCCTGTTTTTATTTTTTTTGCAAATTCATATATGTTTTTTCCTGATTATATGTATATGTATAGTATATGTATGTGTGTATATGTATGCAAAAGATAGATTAACAGAAAAAAATAGTATTTTTTTCTGTTCATAGACTTTTTTGGTGATATTGATTATTGTAAATATGCAAATGTTTGCATATTCATATGAACAATGAATTAGGCAAAACCTTTACTTTTTTCTAAAATTTCTATTTGAACATTATTTTAAAAAAACAAGCAATACTACTTCATGTATTTTTAAGAAGGAAGAAGAAGAAAAAGAATGAGAGGAAAAAGGAAATAAGAAGAGGAAGAAAGGAGAAGAAGAGGGGAGAGGAAGACGAGGAGAAATAAATAAGAAGAAGAAAAAAGAAGAAAAAGAAGATGAGAAGAAGAAAGGAATAGAGGAGAAGAAGAGAAACATAGAATATATATTCTATTTTCTCTTTTCTCCTCTATTCCTTTCTTCTTCTCCTCTTTTTTTTCTTATTTTTTTTCTTCGACACGTGGGGGGGGGGGGTCAAGAACGTCGGACATTCATGAGAGAGGCGAGGAAGAAGGGGAAGAAGAGGGAGAAGAAGAGGAGAGGAAGAAGAGGAAGTCTTCTCCTCTATTCTTTCTTCTCTTCTTTTTTCTTCTTCTTCCTATATGTATTATTTTTTTTATTTAGGTTGTTAATTAGTATATATTAATTTTCTTCATATATGTATGGATGCATGTGATATGTATGTATATATGTATCGGGTATGTCATTGTCGATATACCCCCTACCCGATAACTTCGACATGAGGGGTCGAGAGGGGGTCGCCGAGGGGTCGAGGGGTCGAGGGTCGTCGAACATGAGAGGAAGAAGAGGATAAAAAAAGAAGAGGAAGAAGAAAAAAAAAGAGGAGAAGAAAGAATAGAGGAGTTCTTCTTCCTCTTTATTTTATCGGGAACGAGGGTCGCCGAGCGGTAGAGGAGAAACCCTAAATAGAAAGTATCATCGGTGTGAGATACATGTACCATCGGTGTCGGACACTACATCCACGTCCCACAAGTGGCGCGGGCTTCGACGCCCACGTCACTTGTGGGACGTGGATGTAGTGTCCGACACCGACGGCCACATGTATCTCACACCCACGATACTTGCTATTTAGGGTTTCCTCT
Source organism: Triticum aestivum (assembly GCF_018294505.1). Lineage (NCBI taxonomy): Eukaryota > Viridiplantae > Streptophyta > Magnoliopsida > Poales > Poaceae > Triticum > Triticum aestivum. The sequence continues at coordinate 27,219,077 of NC_057800.1, read as the reverse complement.
ACCGCTCGGTGACCCTCGACGACCCTCGTTCCCGATAAAAAAAAAGAAGAAAGAATAGAGGAGTAGAACTCCTCTATTCTTTCTTCTCCTCTTTTTTTCTTCTTCTTCCTCTTTTTTTTATCCTTGAAGCGTTGTCGAGGTCACCCCAAACCCTAGAGAAGCAGCGTCGAGGCCACCCCAAACCCTAGAGAAGTAGCGTCGAGGCCACTAATTAATATTAGTTCTACGTTTGCCACTAATATATCCATTTGTCATGTTTGAATAATAATTGCCATGTTGTCAATATTTGTAGAAACTATGGACACCGCCCGAGACGAAGTACAAGAAGAGTTGTTGGGGGACATAATCGCACGAGGAAGTGATACCGTCTGCTCGTTGTTTCTCAACGACACCGATGGTCTGGAAGCAGCTGGCTATGATTATGATGGCTCCGGTGACCTAATGCCGGTGCAAGAAGGAGACCGTGAGGACGGCTCCGGTGACCCAATGCCGGTGCAAGAAGGAGACCGTGATGACGTCTCTGGTGACCGAACCGAGTCCGGCCAGGTATATATATTAGTTAAGCTTCTGCTGACTAGCTAATTGATGCATTCATTGTTTTGGTATGTACACATATTAATTAAGTCTTTATTCTTTTTTCTAGCCCTCCGGATCGAGCACAACTTCGGCAAAGAGACGAGGCCCGAAGAAAAAGTTGAGCTCGGATGAAAAGTTTGAGATCATAGCAATCGCGCCCGATGACCAACCGATTGAACCCCTCCGGACAAAGAGCACATTTGTTGCTCAGTGCGGGGTTTTGGTTAGGGACAAGATCCCGATCAGCATCCAGCAATGGTTAAAGCCGGCTACAGAAGACCCTGAGGTGTCTTATGTCAATGATATGCAGAAAAATGATCTTTGGACTGAGCTGAAGTCAAATTTCACCCTACCGCCAGAGGATAATCTAGAGAAGCCAGTTAAAGAGCAATTAATCAAGTCTTTTGCTCTTAAGAGGATGGCAGAACTATTCAGGAGGTGGAAGAAAGAGCTAAATAAGTTTGTCAAAAATAATGAGACACCAGAATTCAAGGGCAGATATGAGAAGATCAGAGATCACTGGCCCGCATTTGTGGCCCACAAGACATCGGAAAAGAGTAAGAAGATGTCGGCGGCAAACAAGCAAAATGCTGCGAAGAAGAAGCATCACCATCGCACGGGGTCAGGTGGCTACCTCGTAGCCCGGCCTAAGTGGGACAAGACTGAGAATGATCTGGTTGATAAAGGGATCGAACCAGAGATAATTAACTGGCCAGACCATTGCCGGACTTGGTTCTTCGGGGCTGGCGGAACCTTGGACCCTGTAACAGGGAAGTGCATTTGGACGAATGATCAAATGGACATACCAGTCAGGAAGCTTCAGCAGTATATTGAAGCAGCGCAGCAAGGGACGTTCTTTCCAGACAGAGAGAACGACGAGCTCACAATGGCCCTCGGGAATCCTGAGCACCCTGGACGGACACGAGGCACGCCAGGCTTCATTCCGTGGAAGGTTGGGTTTCCGGATGCAGGTGGTTACAAATGCCATGAGAGGAGGAAAAAAGTGCAGCAGACCCAAATGCAGGCGCTGCAAGCAAGGGTACAAGCGATAGAGGAACGAGAAGCAAATCGCAGCAAACGTACTGCCGAAGCTTCCCCCGAAGCTACCCCGCCATCTCAGCGAAGAAGCAGCGTGGCTTCCACCGAGCTGCTTCAGCCGGAGCATGCCTTGATGGCTCCTGCCAGCTATCCCGTGGATGCTATCACGGAGTCTCAAAATTGCCACCTTATGACGCAATGGATGAATTTGAAGGTCATGGCGGCTGTTGGCTCTGTTTATCCTACTGAACCCGGCGCAACTTTTCACTGTCGGCCGATTCCAGAAGGATATGCTAGGGTGATGGTGGATGAAATAACGGAGGGATTTGAGGACCTCCAGCTTGACCACCCTACCGGTGAAGGGGAGACTAGGCTGGGGTCTGCTCTGAAGACTCCATGCCTATGGCAGAAGGAGCTCATCAACCTTCCGAACTGGACACCTCCGCCTCCTCCTCCTCCTCCAGCAAGTCAGGGCACTGCGCCTCCTCCACCGCCTCCACCTCCGGCGATTCAGGGCACTCCACCTCCTCCACCGCCTCCTCCTCCGGCGAGTGACGATCAGGGCACTCGACCAGCTCCTTCTCCAGCGCGTGGCGGCACTCCGCCTCCTTCTCCGCCTGCGCCGACGCGCCCGAGCAGCCAGCCTCCTCCTTCTCCGCCTCGTCAGCAAGGGCGGAAGAGACCTGCCACCGCTCCGGCTGCTCCGGCGCGTTGTAGTCTTTCTCCTCCGCCTCATAAGCAAGTAAAGAAGACAACCGCTCTGTCTGCTCTACCGGCGTCTAGCAGTACAGCCAGAGGCGGGAGGAAATACAGATTTGGTCCTTCTCTGAAGACTCCAGAGAAGTTACCATACGAGAGGACCCCGGAGGAGAACGCCGAGATCGCACGAGAAGAAGTGAGGAACTACTTTGAAGGGGTGAAAGCAAAGAAACATCCACCTCCGGAGGAGAAGGTAGATCCGGTGAAAGCGAAGCGCACTCTGGCTTCCCTAACAAAACCACCCAAGTCTCCGCCGAAAGGAAACTATGAGCGCATTATTGGAAAGGAATTTGCCGAAGCGGAGCGGTCGGGAAGTACTATCAGTGATCAAAGGCTGAAAGAACGACGAGCTGGGAAACAAATTGCCCAGCTCGGCGAATAAGCGAAGCAATCGTGCCCCCCGCTCAAGGTGCCTAGCGACAACGTCGCTAATGATCCAAGGATGGTGCCCGGTTATAGCAATTTTGGCGATTACCTGCCCGACGATGTACATTATGATTTCATGGAGGTGCAGATACAAAGATACGAGTACGGGAAGCCTCTCGTCAAAGATGAAAGATCTCTATCAACGATGATGCGAAGATTGCATGATTGGTACTTGAAAATCTGCAGAGACTCTGGGGGGAGGAGTACTTTGTATGTGAAAGTTAAAAAGGAGCATGACCTTGTTGGAATTGAACTAATGCCTGTTCCATTCGAGGAGTTCTTTCAGTTTTTCAATCAATTGGCCCTCGATAAAACAACGGTCGCCTGCTACTGCCTGTAAGTAGTACTACTTCTGTCATTAAGTCTCTCTATATAGCTCAGCTCTTTCATTGCATGTATTTATAATCATCCTCAATATATTATGCAGATTGAAGATCGCCGAATTGAAGAAAAGACAAGTCGGTGATATTGGGTTCATTAACACATATCTCATAGATGCAACTCAGGTTAAATTTCATGCCGCGGATACCGAGGCCAACTTGATACGATCGTTGGTAATAAATGAAAACAAAGATATAATACTCTTTCCTTACAACTTCAAGTGAGTGTTACTGTCTTGTGCGTATTCGGTTTCCCTTATATATTAGTCAAGGTTATAGTAATGTAATTGATGAGTTATGCATGCGTGTGCAGTTACCACTATATCCTCCTAGAGATTAAGCTTGAGCAGGGACTAGTAACCGTCTTAGACTCAAGACGAAAAGATCCCCAGGACTATGCAAAACATGACTCAAATGCTCGAGAAGTAAGTTAAATCGGTCATTATCCACCATATCAGCAACTTTGTTCATTTCCTGATATATCAAGTAATTGTTTTCTTTGTCTGGCAGGGTTTGGAAAAAATTCTCCAATAAAGCTCCAGGACTCCCGAAGAAGCTGCAATTTAGACACCCGAAAGTAAGTACTATAGTAGCATGTTCCGTGCATCTCCTATTGATTCAAGCACTAGTTTCATCAATACCATTTGGCATTCTTGCTTATCAGTTTGATTGACCTCTATTTCTTGTAAAGTGGTTGTGGCAGGAACAAGGGAATGATTTCTGTGGATACTACGTTTGCGAGTCCATCTGCCACACGACCTATGAGCGGGGCTACACTAACGAACAATATGAAGTACGTAAATAACAACATTCACAATTTTATTTTATTATCATCATTTGTGTTGAGTTTCATTCATTCATATATATATATATATATATATATATATATATATATATATATATATATATATTGACCCCCTTCTTCAAATTAGATGTTTCGGAAGCGGGATGAACTCCTAGCACCAGCTCGCATGCGAGCAATTCAAGAGGAATTGGCGGCATTCTTTCTTGACCATGTGATCACTGAAGACGGAGAATACTATGTGGACCATGAGTCCGTATGATTATATTTGTAAGAGATAATTATTGTATATATGTAGCCGGTAGTGTCGGATAGATATACGAGAACTTGTTGTTCGACCAATCTCTCGGAGAAGGAGAGGTGG